>NC_042960.1:36599587-36824587 GCF_901001165.1 Salmo trutta | reverse complement strand
GGGTGATGAGGGACATGGGGGAGGTAAGAGAGATAAACATATATAAGGAGGGGGTAGAGACAGAGAGAGAGACAGACGGAGAGAGAGAAAAGGAGTGGACAGAACCAGAAAGAGAGAGATTAGAGAGGAAGAGAGAGAGAGAGAATATAAAGAGACAGATAGAGCTCTTT
The DNA here is from genome assembly GCF_901001165.1 of Salmo trutta. NCBI lineage: Eukaryota > Metazoa > Chordata > Actinopteri > Salmoniformes > Salmonidae > Salmo > Salmo trutta. The sequence continues at coordinate 36,824,417 of NC_042960.1, read as the reverse complement.
GTCTCCAGTCTCAAAATATGTGCAGCATTCACCCCAGCCGCCCAGGCAAGGCGGGTGGACCCCCCAAGCTCTGGGTTCCCCTGGAGGTCGGGCCCCCCAGATAGCATATGAACCTGTCATAAGCCATAAAAAAATACATTCATTTGCTTTAAACTACAAAATGTATGGACCTTGCGGGAGGGGCCACGAAACTGCGCTACGCCACTGAGACAGGGACAGTAGCATATGGGGTTGAGTGTAACTGGGACAATCTCCCACACAGAGAAAAGAGGGAGAGCAGAGAGAGAGGAAACAGAGAAAAGAGGGAGAGCAGAGAGAGAGGAAACAGAGAAAAGAGAGAAGGGAGATAGTGAGGTCAAGCATGAATCAAATCAGTGTCTTCTGCTTCCCAAGAGGCAGTGCAGTTGTGTGTGGAATTTACACGTGCGTGTGTGAATGAATTGAGAGGATGCCACTGCACAACACACTGACTAGCTGACCATAATACAATCCCTCTATCTCGCTCAGTCTGTCACTCTTTCTCTCTCTCTGTCTCTCTGTATCTCTGTCTTTCGCTCTCTCTCTCTCTCACACGCACAGTCCTCCATTACCGGGAAGGATGAGCAGGGTTCGAGTCAGCCTACCACCACTCTACACCCCTAGTCTCTGTCACCAGGGTGATCAGGTGAATCCCCCCCCTTAAAAGATTTAGATGCACTATTGTAAAGTGGTTGTTCCACTGGATATCATAAGGTGAGTTCACCAATTTGTAAGTCGCTCTGGATAAGAGCGTCTGCTAAATGACTTAAATGTAAATGTAAATGTGAATCATTAACTAGAAATACACAAACACAATGACAGTCATGGTCACATCAAGCATTAATCTCCACAATGACTCCAAAAACAGCCCCAAAACTCAAACATGCCTATTTCTAAAGAGTGTTGTGGTCAAATGATTCTGTTTCCCCGTACAGACTAGGGTTCAGAGAAAGTCAGCATTGACCAGAGAGTCACCACTGGCTGACCACCATGCTAAAACAAACACGCTGAACCTACAGGAGAGCCAATCCTCCAATTCAGGCCCCATAACCAATACAGACAGCTCAATTAGCTAATGCTTAGGTCAGGTTGAGAATGATAGTCCAGCCTATAAGGCAGCAGTGATCATCATGGGTCAGCAAAACAGAGATATAACCTATTCACCAGCCAGGAACGCCAGATCACCACTAGAAGCAGCAACCACAGAGAATCACAGGAAGACGCTAGTACCGTAGGATGTGGCCCATACATGGAGCATCTATGAACGTTCCTCCAACCAGCATCCCTCTCTTTCCATCCTTTCACTCTTATCTCTCCATATCTTAACCTCTTTCTTTCTCCCATACCTAACCTCTACTACAGCCTAGCTCCTCTCTCGAACCCTAACACCTTTTTACCATCTATCGCGCCCTCCATCCCCCTCCTTCTGATTTGAATTATTGCTTCTCTCCATCCCTTCATTAATAATTGACTCTCTTCCTCCTGCTCCAATTAAATAATTAACTAAGCCTCCAGCCGTCTGTACCCCAGAGCAGTCTGTCTATGGCCCTCTATTTGTCTGTCTGTCTCTGTCACTCTGTGTGTGTGTGTGTGTGTGTGTGTGTGTGTGTGTGTGTGTGTGTGTGTGTGTGTGTGTGTGTGTGTGTGTGTGTGTGTGTGTGCGTGTCCATGTGCTTGTCTGTCACTCTGTCTGTTCCTCTGTCTATGTTAGTATCTCTCTGTCCCGGTCACTCTCTGTCCGTCCGTATGAAGGCCTACCCGTATGTGACTCTGTCTGTCCTGCTGTCTGTTTGTCTCTGTCTCACACTGTAAACCCCAAGGCATTAACTCAAATACTTCTAGTAAGTTGAACTCAAAGTTAATGAAAAAAATACATGTTTATGTGGTACTGAATCAACATGAAATGAGAAGTCACATCAACTACATTTTTTTAAGTTATGATAACAAATTAATGTTTCTTCCCAACATGCTCTACTGCAGGTTGATCTTTTGGGGAATTGTCATTCATATCTGTGTACATTGAGTGATTGACTGATTATTGCTACACAAAGATTAATAACATACATTTTTCTAAACTAACCCAATCATTTAGTTTGAGTTTTTGCACCCATTACTGAAATGGTTATTTCAGTTTAAATGGCTTAGGTAGTCTCCTTGCAGTCTTAGCTCTTGCAATCATTATGAATGCGGGTTGCAGTTAAATAAATATTCCTACTGTTGGCTATCTTAACTCTGTCTGGAATCCAAGAGCAATTACACTTCACACATCAAGCCAACATAATGTGACTTGCAGGTAAGGTTGCATTTCCCAAGTAAATTTCCAAAGTTCCCTAAAAATCCCAGTTGGAAGATTCATTGAAATCCTTCAACCAGGATTTTTATGAAAATCTTGGAGTTCTGTCAAAGTTACTGGAATTTGCAGGCCACTTGCAGGCCTGATGTGGCATGTAAACCTTGAGTTTCAGGCCTCAAAATAAGGCCATATTAGATAAGTATTGTCGTAAAGACTTTACCCACAATGATAACATTCACCTAGGAACTCACTTGGTGAAGGCCACAGGAATGAAAATAAACTAATTTAACAACCATGTCTCTGTCACAAATAAATACAGTCATGGCTGGTAACCCTACAATTCACTCGATAAGGCAAGGCACACTCAGAAATTATATTGGAGGCTTGGCATATTGGGGGTGTCACAGTGACTCATTGACTATCAGTTTGAGTAATGACTACAAAATCACTAAGTAACTGTATTAAGTGCAATGGGTTTCCTCAAACGTTTTGAGTTATGACAGCACATTGGGGTTTACAGTGCACTGTGTGTTGTTCCTTCCGTCACCTTCTCCTGTTTTTAAACATGCTACAATATAGTGTATGTAACACACTTGCACTTACACCCACACTCACACTCAATACACACACTCAGTCAGAGACATGGTCAAACACTCTACTGCCATGTTATCCTGTCTCTCAGTCTGTTGCACTGAGTGTTGTCCTGTTCTGGTACACTGGGTGCATACAGAACCACACACACCACCCCGTGACTTAACTGTTGAAAGCCATTTCCCAACTGAAACAGATACAGGATGCCTCCACCCCCTCCTCTCTATGTAAACTCCCTGTAATTGGTTGACACAGTTTCTCCAACGCTAAACCAAGTGTTGGGCTGCGTCACTTATGACACCCCTTTGACCAGACCCCTCTTTTTGAGTTAATATTCACACATAATAATATCAAAGGGATTCAATGACTTCCTGGATGAGAAAATAACGAGGCAGGAAACAGGAAGAATTTATCTCCAGGCTGTGCCATCTGTCTCATGGTTATGTCCCAAATGGCACCCGATTCCTTACATAGTGCACTACTTTTGACCAGAGCCCTATGGGCCCCATGTACAGAGTAGGGTGCCATTTGGGATACAGACAAAGCCTCTGAGACAAAGAGAACCATGGTCGTACTGGATTGATTCTATTAACCTGTCTGGGCTACGGGGCAGTATTTTCATGGCCGGATGAAAAACGTACCCAATTTAAACAGGTTACTACTCTGGCCCAGAAACTAGAATATGAATATTATTAGTAGATTGCGATAGAAAACACTCAGAAGTTTCTAAAACTGTTTGAATGGTGTCTGTGAGTATAACAAAACTCATATGGCAGGCAAAAACCTGAGAAAAAGTCAACCAGGAAGTGGAGGATCTGAGATTTGTGGTTCTTCCTTCTAGTCCCTTTCGAAACTACAGTATCCGTTGGGTTACGTTGCACTTCCTAAGGCTTCCATTGGCTGTCTAAAGCCTTCAGAAAGTGGTTTGAGCATTCTCCTGTCACTGGGCAGATAATAGGAGCTCAGTTTCTGAGTGGACTGCCTGGCAACAAAGGGATTGGATATGCGCGGTCACACGAGCACGTTGTTCCTTCTTTTTCTCCTTGAATGAATACGCTATTGTCCGGTTGGAATATTATCGCAATTTTACGTAAAAAATACCATAAAGATTGATTTTAAACAGCGTTTGACGTGCTTCTAAGTACGGTAATGGAACATTTAGACTTTTCGTCTCTGGTTCCGCGCTCGTGTGTTATGCCTTTGGATAAGTGATCTGTACGCACAAACAAAATGGAGGTATTTGGACAGAAATATGGATTATTTGGAACAAAAACAACATTTCTTGTGGAAGTAGCAGTCCTGGGAGTGCATTCTGATGAAGATCAGCAAAGGTAAGAAAATATTTCTAATACTAATTCTGAGTTTAGATTGCCCCAAACTTGGCGGGTGTCTTTATATCTCACCGTGATGGCTGAGCTATGTACTCAGAATATTGAAAAATGTGCTTTCTCCTTAAAGCTATTTTAAAATCTGACACAGCGGTTGCATCCATGGGGTAGTCTATCTATAATTCTTTAAATAATTGTTATATATTTTGTCAACGTTTATGATGAGTATTTTTGTAAATTGATGTGCACATTCACTGGACGTTTTGGTGGGAATACATTTTCTGAACATCATGCGCCAATGTAAAATGCTGTTTTTGGATATAAATATGAACTTTATCGAACAAAACATACATGTATTGTGTAACATAATGTCCTAGGAGTGTCATCTGATGAAGATCGTCAAAGGTTAGTGCTTCATTTAGCTGTGTTTTGGGTTTTATTGACACATGTCCTTGCTTGGAAAATGGCTGTGTGATTATTTTTGTCTATGTACTCTCCTAACATAATCTAATGTTTTGCTTTCGCTGTAAAGCCTTTTTGAAATCGGACAATGTGGTTTCATCAAGGAGAAGTGTATCTCTAAAATGGTGTAAAATAGTTGTATGTTTGAGAAAGTTGAATTATGACATTTTGTTGTTTTTGAATTTGCCGCCCTGATACTTCACTGGGTCTGTCCCGCAGGCGTCCCACCTAGCCCATAGAAGTTAACAATGGTGGTTTCAACCAAATAAAAAATGTGGACTTTGTCCTTTCAAACTAAAACCAAACCAATAAGGTGTCCTCCTGGTGTGTGTGTGTGTGTTCGTGTGTGTGTGTGTATATACAACCTAATGGCTAATCTCCGGATACAAAGAACCGACTAAATGATTCAGCAGGACAATCAAAAGGTTATTTAGCACAGGTGACGTTGTAAAACACACACACGTCTCTCTCGTTTTCCTTCCCTTCTCTCCCTCTCCCTCTCTCCCTCTCTCCCTCTGTGTTTTACCATGGCACCCTGTCAGAACACTAGCTTAAAAGGTCAGATCACAAGTCAGTTTCACAGGAGCCAATGAAAAGCAAATAAAATAAATAGCCAACAGACTAGAGACTACAACAGGACAGGTAGCACAATAAACTCTGAATTAACCATCCTGAACACACAGACTCACAGCTAGGTCTGCCTCTGTATGCTTCTGGCACTAGTATCAACAACACACACACACACACACACAATAGTGAGCCCCCGGGTGGGTCATCCTGTCTGTACACACAAAGGTCATTGATCAGAGGATGGATACAGGCTGACAAGATTAATATAATTTATCACACAGTGTTTCATTTGTATGTGGAGTGTGCGTGTGTGAATGAGTGTGTGGGGAAACACCCACTGTGTGTGTGACGAGGCAGATGGTTTCAGCTCCTTCCACCCCACTGCCCCCAACCCTCACGTCCTCCCCTAATACTCACCTAATCCTCCACCTCCCTCAGTGATCGTAATGAAAAACTCTTCCATATTGTTGCAGAGTGTATACTCCACCCACTCACTGCAAAACTTACCAACGGGCCATTAAAAACTGTAATATCTTATGTTACCAACGGGCCATTAAAAACTTTGTAACGGAGTCGTGGCTGAACGACGACATGGATAATATACAGTTGGCTGTTTCGGTAAAAAAATTTACGTGCATCGGCAAGACAGAACAGCTGCCTCCGGTAAGACAAGGGGTGGCGGTCTGTGTCTATTTGTCAATAACAGCTGGTGCATGAAATCTAATATTAGGAAATCTTGAGGTTTTGCTCGCCAAAGTTTCATTTATATTTTTTGTAGCTGTCTATTTACCACCACAAAACAATGCTGGCACTAAGCAAACAAGAAAATGCAAATCCAGAGGCGGCGCTCGTAGTGGCCGGTGACTTTAATGCAGGGGAAAATAAATCTGTTTTACCTCATTTCTACCAGCATGTTACTTGTGCAACCAGAGGGGGAAAAAACTCTAGACCACCTTTACTCCACCCACAGAGACACGTACAAAGCTCTCCCTCGCCCTTCATTTGGCAAATCTGACCATACTTCTGTCCTTACAAGCAAAAACAAAAGCAGGAAGTACCAGTGACTCGCTCAATACGGAAGTGGTCAGATGATGCAGATGCTAAGAATCCCAGCCGCGAGCTGCCCAGTGACACGAGCCTACCAGACGAGCTAAATTACTTATATGCGTGCTTCCAGGCAAGCAACACTGAAGCATGGATGAGAGCACCAGATGTTCCGGACGACAGTGTGATCATGCACTCTGTAGCCGATGTGAGTAAGACCTTCAAACAGGTCAACATTCACAAGGGCGCAGGGCCAGACGAATTACCAGGACCTGTACTCCGAGCATGCACTGACCAACTGGGAAGTGTCTTCATTGACATTTTCAACCTCTCCCTGAGATAGTCTGTAATACCTACATGTTTCAAGCAGACCACCATAGTCCCTGTGCCCAACAACACCAAGGTAACCTGCCTAAATACCTACTGACCCATAGCACTCACGTCTGTAGCCATGAAGTGCTTTGAAAGGCTGGTCATGGCTCACATCTACACCATCATCCCAGAAACCCTAGACTCACTCCAATTTGCATACCGCACCAACAGATCAATCGTTATTGCACTCGTTATTGCACTACACACTGCCCTTTCCCACCTGGACAAAAGGAACACCTACATGAGAATGCTGTTCATTGACTACAGCTCAGCGTTCAACACCATAGTGCCCTCAAAGCTCATCACTAAGCTAAAGACCCTGGAACTAAACAGCTCCCTGTGCAACTGGATCCTGGACTTCCTGACGAGATGCCCCCAGGTGGTAGGGGTAGGCAACAAAACATCTACCACTCTGATCTGCAACACGAGGGCCCCTCAGGAGTGCATGCTTAGTCCCTTCCTGTACTCCCAAATCACCCATGACTGCGTGGCAAAGCACGACTCCAACACCATCATTAAGTTTGCCAATGACACAACAGTCGTAGGCCTGATTACAGACAACGATGAGACAGTCTATAGGGAGGAGGTCAGTGACCTCGTGGACTACAGGAAAAGGAGGGACGAGCACACCCCCATTCTCATCGAGAGCGTCAAGAGCTTCAAGTTCCTTGGTGTCCACATCACCAACAAACTAAAGTGGTCCAAATACACCAAGACAGTCGTGAAGAGGGCAAATCTTTTCAGTCTCATGATGCAGATGCTAAGAACCAGGTTGTGTCACTGGAAGGCCCTAAACATTGCCAAAGACTCCAGCATCTGCATCATGAGAGACTGAAAAGATTTGGCATGGGTCCTCAGATCCTCAAAAACTTCTACAGATGCACCATCGGGAGCATCCTGGCTGGTTGCATCACCGCCTGGTATGGCAAACGCTCGGCCTCCGACCGCAAGGAGCTACAGAGGGTAGTACGTACGGCCCAGTACTTCACTGGGGCCAAGCTTCCTGCCATCCAGGACCTCTATACCAGGTGGTGTCACTGGAAGGCCCTAAACATTGCCAAAGACTCCAGCCACCCTAGTCATAGGCTGTTCTCTCTACTACCGCACGGCAAGCAGTACCGGAGCGCCAAGTTTAGATCCAAAAGGCTTCTTAACACCTCCTACCCCTAAGCCATAAGACTGCTGAACAGCTAATCAAATGGCTACCCGGACTATTTACAATGCCCCCCCTTTTTTACGCTGCTGCTACTTACTGTTTATTATCTATGCATAGTCACTTTACCCCTACCTACATGCTCATATTACTTCAATTACCTCAACCAACCTGTACCCCCTCACATTGACTCGGTACCGGTACCCTGACTCGTAATTGTTATTTTATTGTTGCTCTTCTATTTGTTTTACTTTAGTTTATTTAATAAATATTTTTCTTAAAACTGCATTGTTGGTTAAGGGCTTGTAAGTAAGCATTTCATGGTAAAGTCTACACCTGTTGTATTCAGCGCATGTGACAAATACAGTTTGATTACCCAACCCTCAGTCCTGGCCCGCAGCTAAAAACATTACGACTCAAAAATCACACAAACATAATATGAAGCTACTCCCAAAACATACCATGTTAGGTTACTCCCCAAAAATATCCCCACCCAGAGTTTTAGGTTGTTGTTTGAATCGCCAACCCTTGTGTAAGACGTGTGTGTGTGTGTGTGTGTGTGTGTGTGTGTGTGTACCGGTGAGGAGTGCTTGTCCCTCTCTCAGCTCCTTGTCCACGGCAACACTGTACTCCTCCTGGGTGAAGCCTCGTGTGCACGGCAATGACCCCTGCCTCCGTGGCAATGACCCCACGGCCCCTCCGCCCTGCACAGCAATCTAGAGAACAAGAACAGAAGGGTGTGGAAAAAAATATCAATATAGTCCTGGATTGGTTACACATACTTAAATATGTATGCACTCACTGCACTGTAAAATGCTTTGAAAAAAGTGTCTACAGAGTAACTTATATTAAAAGAGTTCATAACGATGTAATAACCACTAATAACTATCATAATAGGCAAGAGAAGTGACATAATAACCACCATCAAATGCAATATATTATAGGCTGCATAAAAGAGACATACTGTTCTAATGTATAATGTATAACATAACATCATATAGGTCTATAACTGTGTCAAATAACAGCAACAATAATTGCACATTAGGAGGGGCCTAGCCTAGCGGCACAGACAGACAGATAGACAACTAATATCTAGCGTATAGGCTACTTCTCTAAGCCCTCCGCTCTACCCCCCTCACAGAACGGCACAATGACATATGTTGTTGTTAAGAGTCCACTCAGGCTGGTGATTGGAGTAATGAGTGTAAGGGTAAGCAGGGTAAGCAGGTAGCATGATTAGACTGAGAAAGACCTCCTGTCGGCGTCCCAAATGGCACCCTATTAGTGCACTACCAATGGGCTCTGGTCAAAAGTGGTGCGCTACATAGGGAATAGGGTGCCATTTGGCATGCGGGCCCTATACAGCACTTCAGAAACGCACCCTCCCTCTTCTCCACCATCATGGTAATCACAGATCTGATATGGCTATACAACTGAAAGCTATGTCTTGGAACCCCTTGCTTGCTTTCACCTACCAGATTGTTTCAGATCAGTGATCCATTCAGGGAAGATATGGAGGAATAGGGTATTTCAGAAATATTGAAACATCAGTGTGAAGGCAGGGCACAATCATGGGAAAACGGAGCCGAGAACAAACCAGACCAGCTCACATCAGAGATCGGGGGGTGTGTGTGTCAAAAAGCTGTAACCCTTGACCTTTCCATGGCGTAACCTAACTCATTCATCTCATCCCTATTCTATTAATTTCTAATCAAAACCTCTAATCTGCCAACTCTCTGCAAATCACTCTCATCTGTCTCTATTTATTAGTATCTCTGTTGCTTATCTTAGCCTAATTTCTAACATAAAACATCTCCAAACATGTTTCAAACACTCTGATACTCTTCTAAATGAATACATTAATGCAATGAAGATGCAAAACCAAATGGGTTGGGTAGTAGGGCTGACCCCATTTAGTCGACAGGTCCATTGTTTGGTCGATAGGCTGTTGGTAGACTGAGATTTCTTTAGGATGTTAAAGGTTCTAGATAGAACCCTTGTCTTCCAAAAAGATTCTTCTGATTAAAACAGTTTTTGGTAGAACCCTATCCCTCTGCAAAGAACCCCTTTGGAACCCTTTTTTCTAAGAGTGTATAAAGAACAATCTCAAAATCAAAATCCTGTTTTTAATAAAATGTGATGATATTTGGATGAAACCAGATCAAAGTATGATGACCAAAGTACGAAAAATGACTGTTCCTTATACATTTATTTTTTTATTTACTTTATATTTATACATGGTGGGTCACAATTGAGAACAGAGCCTCATTTGCAAGAGAGCCCGGTGAACATGAACATACAATAAATAATATCAATACAATAAATACAACAAGATTATTCAAAACAAACACAACTCTCACATATCACCTTCCAAACTCAATCTAAACTGTCCAATGAAGGCCAGCGAGTCTAATTTCAAGGTTGCCTGAAGACTATTCCATGAGCTGGGGGCATAAAAACTAAAAGCATTTGTCCCCGTGGGACCTCCAGAATCAGCCAGTGTAGAGAGTGGGTATTACAAGTGTTGGATCTCCAGTGCTGGATCTCCAGTTAATATGTGAGCAATATTGGGCCCTTCTGGTAGTCAGAGACTCCCAGCCAACAGAACTATACAAAATGCAATGATGTCCACAAAAATGGTACCCAGTGATAAAACACAGTGCTGAATAATAGACTGAATCTAAAGGTTTTAAAGCAGAGGCTGCCGCATGCATATAGATTATATCCCCATAATCAAGTACTGGGAGAAGCGTTGCTTGAACAATCCAAAGTGAGGCAGGATGTATTTAAATAAAATAAAAAAATCTTAAATCTCAACTTTTTTTCAATATAGCACATAATCTAAGAAAATATTTTCTAGGTCTAAACAATATAGCGCATAATCTAAGAAAATATTTTCATTTTCTTAGATTGTGCTATATTGTTTAGACCATGAAAATATTTTCATGGTCTAAACAATATAGCACCTAATCTAAGACAAGTGTAGCTGCTGAAACAGTGCTATGTCCAGGTCTAAAACCGGACTGGTGCTCATTAAGAATAGAATGAGAAGTTAAAGTTCTCAGCTGAGAGTTGGCCAGGGACTAAAACTTTGGCGTAGCAAAATAGCTTGGAAATTGGACAGTAGTTATCCAATTCAGAAGGATCTCTGCCTTTGTGTACGGGGAGGACTTCCAGATCTTAGGGATAACCCCAGAACAAAAACATAACATAGGTTAATGATTCTGCAATAAGTGGGTCAGAAAGCTATAGCAAAAGGGATCAAGTGAGTCACCTTCAGCTGATTTTTTTTTTTTTACATAAATCTTCAACAAGGCACTTAGTACATCAAAGACATCCAATGGTTGAAATGAAAATGAGGAATGTGTATCTGGGAATGTATCTTTCTCTGCAACTTGGCTCAAGGTGCATAAAAGACTCCCTCTGCTGGAATCAGAGTTTTAAAAAGCAATTTTATCAAATGGGTGGCCCGCAAATCAAATCAAATGTTATTGGTCACATACACATGTTTAGGAGATGTTATTGTGGGTGTAGCGAAATGCTTGTATTTCTAGCTCCAACAGTACAGTAATATCTAACAAGTAATACTTAACAATTTCACAACGATACACACAATACACACAAATCTAAAGTAGAGAAATGGAATTAAGAATATATAAATATTTGGACAAGCAATGTCAGAGCGGCATAGACTAAAATACAGTAGAATAGAATACAGTATATACATATGAGATGAGTAATGCAAAATATGTAAACATTATTAATGTCAATGGTGTGCGTACTGGTAGCGGAGTCAGGTGCAGGAGAGCAGAGAGTTGTGAACAGGCGCACACTTTATTTAGGCAGGAGAAACCAACAGACGGACGCCACTGCGTCAAAACCTCCAGCCAATTGGCAAAAGTGCAAAACACGCAAACAGTCACAATAATTATGTTCAAGCAAATAAACATACCTCGTGACAAAACACGGAATATACGAACACCAGTCTGGCGCGTCAAAACTGACACGTAACACAAAACAATTTCACACAAAGACATGAGGGTGGAACAGAGGAATAAATGCATGCAGTGTGATTGGGGAATGAAAACCAGGTGTGCAGGGAACAAGACAAAACAAATGGATAAATGAAAAATGGCGCGGCGATGGCTAGAAAGCCAGTGACGTCGACCGACGAACGCCGCCTGATCAAGGAGAGGAGCCGACTTCGGCGGAAGTCATCACAGTACCCCACGGTGTCGGCGTGCCGCAGCAGTAGTTCAGGGTCCAACACATCCGCCACTGGAACCCAGCACCTCTCCTCCGGACCGTACCCCTCCCACTCCACAAGGTACCACCCGACACCTCGAATCCAGGATGGAACGGACGGAGTATGCCGGGGCCCCCTTGATATCCAGAGGGGGCGGAGGAACCTCCCGCACCTCAGACTCCTGGAGTGGGCCAACCACCACCGGCCTGAGGAGAGACATGAGGTACGGGCCCAGCTTCCGCCTGGGCAGGTGAATACCGGGGCCTCACTGCGGTGACGGTCAGCGCTGGTCTTTTGGCGCAGTGCAGCATGCTGGAGGTGACCATGGGTGGCTTCCCATGTCTCCTCCACGCACCTGAACCAATCGTTCACCGCAGGAGCCTTAATCTGACTCTGATGCCACGGTGCCAGAACCGGCTGGTACCCCAATACACACTGAAAGGGGGAGAGGACGGTCCGGGCAATAGGACCACAGAAACCTGCCCACATCCTGGTTACTATTTCCATCTGCCCATTACTCTCGGGGTGGAAGCCTGAGGTGAGGCTGATCGAGACCCCCAGACGTTTCATGAATGCCCTCCAGACTCTCGAAGTGAACTGAGGACCTCGATCAGACACTATATCCTCAGGCACCCCGTAGTGCCGGAAGACGTGTGTAAACAGGGCCTCCGCAGTTTGTAGGGCCGTAGGGAGACCGAGCAGAGGGAGGAGACGACAGGACTTAAAGAAACGATCCACAACGACAAGGATCATGGTGTTTCCCTGTGAGGGAGGAAGATCTGTCAGAAAATCCACCGACAGGTGTGACCAAGGCCATTGTGGAACGGGTAAGGGATGTAGCTTACCTCTGGGCAGGTGTCTAGGAGCCTTACACTGGGAGCACACTGAGCAGGAGGAAACATAAACCCTCATGTTCCGAGCCAAGGTGGGCCACCAGTACTTCTCAGTCAGACAGTGCACCGTCCGACCGATCCCCGGATGACCAGAGGAGGGTGATGTGTGGGCCCAATAGATCAACTGGTCACAGAAAACAGACGGAACGTACTGGCGCCCAACACGACACTGGAGGGGAGCGGGCTCTGTACGCAACGCCTGCTCAATGTCCCACACGACCGTCACTACCAGGCAGGAGGCCGGGAGAATGGGAGTCTGATCCATGGGCCGGTCCTCTGTGTCATACAGCCGGGACAGTGCGTCTGCCTTCATATTCTGGGAACCTGGTCTGTAGGACAGGGTAAACACAAAACGGGTAAAGAACATTGCCCACCTTGCCTGACGAGGATTCAGTCTCCTCGCTGCCCGGATGTACTCCAGGTTGCGGTGGTCAGTCCAGATTAGGAAAGGGTGTTTAGCCCCCTCAAGCCAATGTCTCCACGCCTTCAAAGCCTTAACCACAGCCAATAGCTCCCGGTCCCCCACATCATAGTTCCGCTCCCCCAAGCTGAGCTTCTTCGAGAAGAAAGCACAGGGGCGGAGCTTCGGTGAAGTGCCCGAGCGCTGAGAGAGCACGGCTCCTATCCCAGCCTCGGACGCGTCCACCTCCACTATGAACGCCAAAGAGGGATCCAGATGGGCCAGCACGGGAGCCAAGGTAAACAGAGCTCTTAGGTGCCCAAAAGCCCTGTCCGCCTCAACCAACCACTGCAGGCGTACAGGACCCCCCTACAGCAGTGAGGTAATGAGAGCAGCCACCTGGCCAAAACCCTGGATTAATCTCCGGTAGTAATTGGCAAACCCTACAAATCGCTGCCCCTCCTTTACCATGCTGGGAGTCGGCCAATTACGCAGGGCTGCAATGCGGTCACTCTCCATCTCCACCCCTGATGTGGAAATGCGATACCCTAGGAAGAAGACGGCCTGCTGAAAGAACAGGCATTTCTCAGCCTTGATGTACAGGTCATGCTCCAACAGTCGTCCAAGTACCTTGCGCACCAAGGACACATGCTCAGCGCGTGTAGCGGAGTATATCAGAATATCATCGATATACACCACTACACCCTGCCCGTGCAGGTCCCTGAAAATCTCATCTACAAAGGATTGGAAGACTGATAGAGCATTCATCAACCCGTACGGCATGACGAGGTACTAATAATGCCCTGAGGTGGTACTAAACGCCGTCTTCCAGTTGTCTCCCTCCCGGATACGCACCAGGTTGTACGCACTCCTGAGATCCAGTTTAGTGAAGAAGCGCACCCCGTGCATTGACTCAATCTCCGTGGCGATACGAGGTAGCGGGTAACTGTACCTCACTGTGATTTGATTGAGACCTCAATAGTCAATGCACGGGCGCAGACCTCCATCCTTCTTCTTCACAAAAAAAGAAACTCGAGGAGGCGGGTGAAGTGGAGGACCGAATGTACCCCTGACGCAGGGATTCGGAGACATATGTCTCCATAGCCGCCGTCTCCGCTTGCGACAGGGGATACACGTGACTCCTGGGAAGTGCAGCTTCTACCAGGAGATTTATCGCACAATCCCCCCGTCGATGGGGTGGTAGTTGAGAGCCAAATCGGCATATTCTGGGGGGATGCGCACGGTGGAGACCTGGTCTGGACTTTCCACCGTGGTAGCACCAACAGAAACCACTACACACCTCCCCGAGCACTCTCCCGACCACCCCGTGAGAGCCCTCTGTTGCCAGGAAATGGTCGGGTTATGACGAGCCAACCAGGGAAAGCCTAGTACCACGGGAAAAGCAGGAGAGTCAATGAGGCGAAGACTGATTCTCTCCTCGTGACCCCCCTGCGTCTCCATAGCCAGGGAGATGGTGACTTCCCTGATTAGCATGGACCCTAATGGTCGACTATCCAGAGCGTATACCCGGAAAGGTCTAACCACAGGAATAATGGGGATCCCTAAACTAAGGGTGAACGCTCTGTCGATAAAATTCCCAGCTGCGCCTGAATCGACGAGCGCCTTATGCTGGGAATGCTCAGGAAAATAAACAGGTACAAACAGGTGGACAACAGAGGACTCTGGATGAGAGTGGTGCAGACTCTCCAGACTCTCCAGAGTGCCCTGCCTGCTGCCTCGACTCCCAGAGGGACCAACCCAGCACCGACCGGCAGTGTGCCCTCTGCGGCCACAGATGGTGCACGTGAAGGCCCCTCCTCCAGCCTTCCTATGTGCAGCCCCTCCTAGCTCCATGGGCACCGGAGCGGGGGTGCTGGAAGACGGAACCGACAGAGCCCCCTCTGGACATCCACGGGTGACCAGCAGGTTATCCAACCGGATGGACAGATCCACCAGTTGGTCAAAAGTGATGGTGGCATCCCTGCAGGCCAACTCCCGTCGGACGTCCTCGCGCAGGCTGCATCGGTAGTGGTCGATGAGGGCCCTGTCGTTCCATCCGGCGGCCAAGGTCTGGAATTCCAGGGCGAACTTCTGTGCGCTCCTCGTCCCCTGCCTCAAATGGAAGAGCCGCTCCCCCACCGCTCCCTCACTGTCTCTCCCAACGGTCCATGGTCTGGACAACGCGATCCATCATGGCACCGAGATGATGCAGCATTGCCGAGTGTTCCTGGACGCGTTCCTCGACCCCTCTGACCCGGGTACCTGCTCCTGCTGACTCCATAGTAGGTGTGAAATTCTGTCAATGGTGTGCGTACTGGTAGCGGAGTCAGGTTGAACAACTGGATTTGGATCGAGCTTCCCAACACCAAAGAAGCCCCACTAGCCACAGGCCACTTCCCTCCATTTGGCCTACGGTGGGTGACATGCTTCCATGCTTGGGCAGCAGGATTGGAGACAGTATAATCCACTAAATCCACCAGAAGTAACGGTCCTGCTCCATTTCCCAGGGGAGTGGAAGAGTTCTTCGGGAAGGGGTCCCTGGAAAGCATTGGCTATTAAGTCAAGGAGTGTTGACATGGTGGTGATACTCTCAACACAACGGAATGGTGTCCAGCCTGTGGTTTAGAGAAGGAGAAAGTAGGCGGGGGTACTTTCCCAAGTAGATTAGGCAAGTTTTGAATCTGTTTGCTAAGAGTAGCCACTTCTTCCCTATAGTCCTCTGCGAGTAAACACTTGTTGCATCAGAATTCAGCAGCACATGAAATGCTTGCTTTTTACCCTGAATGGGGATGTCTCCGTGGCCCAGAGATAGCAATTTCAGGCAAAGCAATAATCTATAATAATCAAAAGAAACAATAACTGATGTATTTTTCTGGACCTATACAGGCCGTTGGTAAATACAGCCAATACATAAAAAAAAATAAAAAAACGGATAGACTGTTGCCTGTTAAACATAACTTTCTGTGACAAAAAATTCACTCTCAAACAAATATTTGCACTCGCTCTCCTTCCAGTCAAAAGGTGTGTGTGAGATGAGTGTAAAAGTGTGCTTAACCTAAAGTTTGATCATGAAGTTACTGGTCCCCTCCCCATGTCAAACACTTCGATTCAGGAGGCGGATTATTAATTAAGGGGATAGGGTGACGTCACCATAACTCTCTCGTTTTAATACACCAATGGTAGCGTGACATTCTCTTACTTAATTTAAATAAGTACCGCCTTCTAACTAACATCGGAAAAGGCATGTATGCAGAGGGGCGTGGTTTATGTAGATGGATAGCTACTCTACTGGTGCCAGAATTTGACTGTAAGGCGTCAGCAGGTATAATTCAAAGTTTACAATATTAATCTATGGCAAAGACACGTTTATGTTTCTCCTTTCATGTGTATCTGGTGTTAGCTAGTTACTGGCTAGCTAGGACTTCAGCCAGCATGGAACAAAAGTGTGGGGGGAGATTCAAAACTCTGACGCAGTTGTCATGTTAACACATCCGTCAGTGCCACATCACAAAAGACACAACAAACGGGAGATGTGTAAAAAAAAATCGAAATAAATGTGTAGCACAAAGTTTTCTTGAGATCATTCTACTGCAACACTGCTCACTGCATCCAGGATTCTTGACATAGGCCTTTCAAAGAGCAGTCAGTCAAAGTGAATAAATGAATATAAGCTTCCCGCCCACTCAGCCTGTCTTTTAATTTTCTTATATTTTGAGCATTTCTATCCCCCAAAAATATTATGGGTGATATTTTAGTCACTCAAAAGAATATTTTACATGGGAATCAGATTGACTGTTCAGGACCTTTACAATTCAATGAGTGTTATGATGGTGTTAATTGACAAGTTGAATCAGGTGTGATAGCACTGGAACCACTGGGGGTTGCTGAGAAGAGAATTGACCACTGACTTTGTCAATTGACACAAGGCCATAGGTGAGTCTTTCACAAAACAATGCTACTGGCCATAGTCATCTATAACATGTTGTACTGGCATAACACATAACAGATTAGATAAACTGGAATGGCACTCTCACTCACCACTGCACAAAAAGAGCCGTACGCTACGCCCCAAAAAATGTAAATCAGCCGTCACCTTTTGTGAACTGCAAAGAGTTCTTTGAGTAATTATGGTTCCACATAGAACCATCACCATTCCCAAAGAACTCTTGATGAACCCTCTTTTCTTAGTGTCTGGGTTAGGGCTGAATCAAATTAGGTTATAGTGTAGCAGCCAACAGACTATAAAACAATTCACCCGTGTGCGCCTGTGTATTGTTGCATTAACATATCTAAAGACCATTCCTCTAAGCCAATTTGTGGAGCGGAAAAGCGGATACTTCAATGTCTATAAATGGTTACAGTTGTTACACTGTTACCTCCATCCATATCTCTAAATACACATCCGATTTGGTGCACGGCGCATATTCAGCCTTGTGACCTGTCTACAGTACCCAATTATAATGGTATCGTCTCAAATAGCCATAACGGCATCGCATAGGCTAGAAACGTCTACCTTTCTACACCCGTCCCACAACCCTGCATAGCCTAGGTTACAGATCAAGCCTACAGTTAACGGCCACTATGAATCATGGGTGAATACAGAGCAGAGCATAAACTAAACGGTCCTTACGAGGTGATGTGGAATATTTCCATTAACAACAACAATTCCCTTAATCGAGTAAGCTATTGCCCGTCAAATGTGTAGCTTGATTAGGCAAATCAATAGGCAATTCAGTAAAGAAATAACATAGGAGAGCTGCAGTTTAAACAAAGTGTAGGCTACTGTAGCGACTATCACTGCAAGATTGTGTGCTAGACCGAAATTCAGATATTCATGTTGAAAAACCAATTATTTTTAAGAAAATGGAATGCCCAATTAGCCTACATTTGAGCAAGATCCTAATGCATACACCCTTAGAAAAAAGGGTTGGAAAAGGGTTCTTTGCGGAGGGATAGGGTTCTACCTAGAACCTTTAACATCCTAAGAACCCTTTTTGGAAGAAAGGGTTCTTTGACGATTCTTTGGAAGGCAAGAAGGATTCTACATGGAACCATATATAATATTTCATAGCATGCTCTATTGCTGGGAGATTTTCAGAATTGTTCAGTTTACTGGAATATCTGTGTTTTTTTCTGTACATTGATTAGTTAATACATTTTATGCTACACAAAGATAAATAACATACAGTTTTCTAAACAATCTGTTGGATTTATTGCACCCATTACTGAAAGGGTTGTTACAGTTTACATGATTGAGGTAGTCTCAATATTGTACCTTCCCTACCCCGGCAGTCATTCTGAATGCAGGTTGTGGATGATTAACAATTCCACTTGTTGGATACCTTAACTCTGGCTGGGTTCAAGATAGCTCCCTTCATAGACGCTTCTAGGAAGAACCTTTAGATGATACAATGGTTATTGGAAGAACCCTACATAGAGGGTTCGAGGCAGAACCATATACAGGGGGTTCTTTGAAGATCCCTACAAAAGGGGTTCTACCCAGCACCAAAAAAAAGGGACAAACCGAAAAACCCTGTTCGGTTCTACTTAGAACCTTTTATTCTAAGAGTGTAGTTTAAAATCAATATAAACCAACAGCCTAATATGTAGGCAATGTAGAAGGAAATAAATGCAGTCATATCCAGCAGACTTACGCCGAGTTGGTTGGCTCATTGGTTGGTTGTCACAGCGTTAATTACTCCCAATCTAAATGGCACTGTGTAATATTTGTAAGGTTCAAATGTGTGAATTCTTTGAAATAACTCATCGACCCGGTCAATTTATGTCAACATGACAAAACATTGAGTTGAGGAGAATGTGTTTTTCATAGGTGAAAGTAAAAAGGAAATTATTGGTATTTTATTTGTAAATGTTTGAATTATGGGAGAATCCTTGAATAATTATGTACACACACAAATGTACAAAAAAGGTCATGTTATTCTCACAGAGTAAATGCTTCATTTTGTTAGGAATATCGTTCCATCAAACAAAGGCTCAGCTATTTCTAAGACTGTATGCAATATTGCTTAATTTCATGTTACAAAAGGAATAAGCTACGAGCAAATATTATGACAACCAACCCCATACTGTGTGTGTGTGTGTGTGTGTGTGTGTGTGTCATCCAACCCTGCAATAGGGCTGGTAACTGGTTGTCACAAGTGGACTGAGTGTTTGGTGGCTTATAAATCTTCGTTGGAATATAAAAAGGGTCCCCATTTCAACCCAAGACCTTGGTCTTTCTCTTAATATTGAAAATAATATTGTAAAGAATACTGGTGCTGAGAAATACAAATGAGAGTAATAATTGTGACAACCAACCCCGGTCTCCCCTAGTGAGTTGACCATCATCATAGAGCAAAAACCAACCCGTCACTCCGAGCCCTGTCCCGTAGCCAACCAACCAACCCCACCACTACACCAAACCGAAGCAACGGTTTCGTAGCCTACCTGCACAGCTGCCAGTAACATCAGCAGCGCGACTAAGGTTTGAAACATGATTAAAATCCCTCCTTCGAATGTGTTGGGAAAAGCCCCAATCTCTCTTCGCGGTTCAATGCGAGAATGTTCACTAGTAAACGAGCAGCGGCGGCATGTAGCAGCCTCGTCTCTCTCCTCGCCGTCCCAGTTCTGTGCTGCTGAGCGGAGTGCACTCTTTCTGGTACTGAGGCTGAATGACTTAACTGGCTACCAGTCGGACCGACCAACAACACGGGCCTCAGTGTCCCTACCTACCGGATAACATCAGATATGGCAGGAATCACACAAAGATCCTTTTCTCTCCCTCTTTGCCCTCTCCCTCTCCTCTTCTCTCCCGGCGGAGAATGACAGACCACGCCCCTCCTGTACAACCAAATTAGTCCTACCCTACACAACTCTCGGAGGGGTAAACGTGGTTGGAGAAGGGAGTTGGGTATAGGAATTGTCTTTTGATGTGAAATAATGACAGCCTATGATTGAGCAGTAAAAAAATGAGGCCAATGAATGACCATGTGAAGTGGCGCTCTTGGTGGTGGTTTCAACTAGGTCATGTCAGAATTAGTCTCATGTCAGAATTAGACATTCATCCATGTTTCTCAAACGTCCAATTTTAAAGTTGTTCCAAACATCACATGTAGAAGTGTTTAAGGTTAAGTTTAGGCATTAACTCCGAAATCTTAAGGTTAGGCATTAACTCTTAATGGTTAAAGTAAGGGTTAAAGTAAAGGGTTAGTCTAGCAATACTGAAACCTACTTAAAGGTAACAGCACTCACTGTTGCACCTAGTGGCAGCTTTCCACATTATCTCCCGATGTCCTCAGACATGGATGGACATCTAATACTGACTTGTATCACGGGTGACCTGGCTCTTCAGTGAGGAGGCAAGACAAGATGTTTGCAACGGACATGCAAAGTGAGGGATTTTATTAGTTAGAAGGAAAGGCGCCTAACCCAACTTACTAAACAGTAAATCAACTCTGGTAACGCCATAGAGAACTCTTCTTTATATCTGTCCCACTATGGTATTTTATCTGAGCGCACAGGCAGCACCATTGAGGCCATTTGCATTTTTAACTAGACAAGTCAGTTAAGAACAAATTCTTATTTACAATGACAGTCTACCGAGGAACAGTGGGTTAACTGCCTTGTTCAGGGGCAGAATGACAGATTTTTACCTTGTCAGCTCAGGGATTCGATCCAGCAACCTTTCGGTTACTGGTTCAACACTAACCACTAGGCTACCTGTCGCCCCCCATTTAGGCCTTTTTCGGTCACACTTTATTTGGATAGTCCGGATTTTCCATCTGTAGATGCTCATACTATTAACAAACTATCTGTTGATAAGCAACTGCTTGCTAAGGTTATGGTTAGGTTTAGAATAAGGGTTAGGGTAAGGGTTAACGCTAGTCTTAGGATAAGGGTAAGATTAGGTTTAGAGTTAGGGATAGTAGATAGTTAGTTGACATGTTACTGGTAGAGCATCTACAGATGGGCGATCCAAATTTTCTTCTTCTACTACTTCTATGAGTTGGTAAATAATCTGAAAGGGTGCATGCTGCCACCTGGAGTGTGTTGTTTGAACAGGTATAAAGCTAAGATTGGCGATTTACTGCCACCTGCGGTTATGGAATGTTTGTTCACAAGCATATTTCATTGGTTGACCCCTCCTGATGACCCCAACGGAATTAAGTGATCCTTCCTTAACCCATAGGAAGTCCGACTTGACTACTTCAAAATGGTGAAAGTCCTTCATGCTAAAACAGGCTTTTGGGCACCAATCTATAGTAGAAACCAATGGCTTTCGGCATCCAGTCTACACATTTGTTAAGCGTCAAAGGCCTACACGTTTCAGATTGATGGAAAATAAATGCACTAGGCCTAGGCCTACTCAGAATTCAATCTGCCTTCTATGTAGTAGACCTATACTAGGCCAT
The DNA here is from genome assembly GCF_901001165.1 of Salmo trutta. Classification (NCBI taxonomy): domain Eukaryota; kingdom Metazoa; phylum Chordata; class Actinopteri; order Salmoniformes; family Salmonidae; genus Salmo; species Salmo trutta. Next base: position 36,802,636 of record NC_042960.1, on the reverse strand, counting down.
ATACAGTGCAATGAGCTGAGAGCGATAAAGCAAATTACTGGAGCTATTTAGTGCAGTAGGCTTATCCTGCAGGCTGAGAGATGGGCAAGGATGAAGTGAGCAGATGTTGGAAACAGGAGATGGACTCAACAATGGTGAGGCATTGCATGCCATCATGGCCAGTTGGCCACTAGCAGGATTGAAGATGCAGCCAGTACACACACACACACACTCATTGCTTCATACTTGCGCTTTCTCTCTCTCTCTCACACACACACTCACACACACACTGATTGTCCTGGGATTGCAAGGACATTGCAGGTGTATGTTTGTTATTTGTAGGCTAATTGTTTGTGTGTGTGTGTGTGTGTTTTCATGCTGTGTCTCAGTGAAGCGAAAAGCTTTCAGCAGTTCCACTAAGTGGAGTCAAAGCCCAACGCTGATCACTACACTCCTCCTGCATATCTCTAGACTCTCTATTTCTCTCTCTCTTCCTTCTCTCTCTGAACCTTCCTCTATCTTTCTCCCTCTGCCTTTTGCTTTCTCTACATGCCTTTACTCTCTCTCTCTCCCCCTGTGCCTTTCTCGCTCTCCTTCTCTTTCTCCATCTCACTCTCTTCTCTATGTCCCCCCCCCCCCACCCCCACCCAACCCAATAACCCTCATCATGACCCTCAGAACAGAAGGACTTTCTTCAGACAACTGTTCATGGTTGCCTCCCCATGATGGAATCCATCCATAGACGGAATCCTGCCCCCACGGAGGCACTCACACTGAACACACCTACCAACTGTTTGTGAGTACCCCGTGGCCAGGTGGGTCTGGGCCAGTTTTGTTACTCCTTTCTGCATTAGAATTGTCGCTGCTGCTCAAGCTAGCCTCTGTTCTCTTCAGATGTCCACACAGCTGTGCCCTTGAAAGATCAGAAAATAACAGGATGGACCAAAAACTGGTCACTCTCAGACATCCATTTGTCTTTGGCAACGTGACTAAGTTACTCAGAAACAAGAGAGGAAAAACACTGGCTTCTTCTTACATCAGAGAAACAGACAGTGGAAATGTACAGGTATAAGGCTCATACAGTGCAAGTGCATAACAAAGTTTGTAATTTGTTCCATCATAAAACATATGCGTTTCTTTGCCATAGATGAACAGGGTAAACTTTAAATTATATTTGCTGACACCCTACAGTCAGATTTTGACACCAGCTATCTAGCTATATAGACCATACCCCGCCTCATGGCCTCAAACTGCACCCTTTTGTTTCTCTCCGTTGCCTACATGAACTTTAAACATTTGGATAATAAAGCATTTAAAGCATATTGAAGATAGAACTGAACTCTTAATGAGTTCTGAGAGCCAATCTGTTATCCAATTATTATTATTATTAACCCTGAATTATAATTATATAAAAGCCCCTTAGATATTTTCACAGACCAGAAACAAATCCTACTCATAATGAATAACCAGATGCGTGGCAAGCTTGATTTTTACTTACTATATTACGTATTGGATCACTAAAAAATATAACTTTTACATTACCATGTAGTGTACCAATAAAATGGACTGACGGGGATGTGGACATACTCTGTATACATATCCCAAAAAAAAGAAATTATCTCACTCCAATAAATTTTTATAGAAAGTTAGCAAAAATTGTTAAGATCTTGCTACTATGGAAAGGTCTATTTGTGGAAAAATCACCCTGATTAACCTCTACGGGCCACGGGGACAGTATTGAGAATTTTGAAAGAAATATGTGCCCATTTTTAACTGCCTCCTACACCAACTCAGAAGCTAGGATATGCATATTATTAACACATTCGGATAGAAAACACTCTGAATTTTCTAAAACAGTTTGAATGGTGTCTGTAAGTATAACAAAACTCATATTGCAGGCAAAAACCTGTGAAAAATAGATAAAAAAAAAGAGAATTTTGTGACTGTACTATTTAGTGTCATTGTTTTAAAGATACCACAGTGAGAAAGGATTCAGTTCGCAACTCCTACTGCTTCCACTAGATGTCAACGATCTTTAGAAAGTTGTTTGAAGCATCTGTGATAAATACACACCGAATTAGAAAGCTTACAAGTTGACACGTCATCACTTCATTTTTTGCGCCTGCGCATGAATCTGAGAAGAGTGCCTTTGTCATTATCGTTTATTCTAGACACTTGATAGGTTGTGTGAAAATATTACTGATGTTTACTGATGTTTCACGTTAAAAATGGAACAAAAGATTAGTGCTAAACAACGTTTGACATGTTTAAACAAACGTAAATAGATTATTTACTAGGTTTTCTTTAGTTTTTCGACGTGACTTTACACTGCCCACCTCATTTTGTGGGAGCCTACTGAACGCTAACTATTTGGACATAAATTATGAACTTTGTCAAAAGAAACCACATTTGTTCTGGACCTGGGATCTCTGGCAGCGCCTTCTGATGGAGATAATCAAAGGTAAGGGGATATTTAGAATGTTATTATCGATATTAGATGATGCTAATGCTAACGGTATAGCTTAGCTTAGCTTAGCATATAGCTTATTGTTGTTAGCATAGTACCCAGTTTATACAAAATGTGATTTCCCAGTAAAGTTATTTTGAGATCTGGCCCTTCGGTAGCAATTACGAGATGATAATATATTATTCTTTGAATGACAATATTATAATTTACCAATGTTTTCGAATAGTAATTCCGTGATTTGTAATGCTGGATTCACTGGGTGCATTCGAGCCGAAAAAAATTCTGAATTTCACCGCGACTGTAAATGCTGTTTTTGGATATAAATATGAACTTGATGGAACTAAAAATGCATGTATTGTATAACATAATGTCCTATGAGTGTCATCTGATGCAGATTGTCAAAGGTAAGTGCATAATTCTAGCTAGTTTTCTGTCTGTTGATGCCCTTCTTTGAATTGGCTAAACATTACACGCAGCTATTGTCAATGTACTCTCCTCACATAACCTAACTTTATGCATTCTCCGTAATGCCTCTGAAAATCGGACAGCGTGGTTAGATTTAGGAGATATATCTTTCAAATGGAGGAAAATAGTTGATTATTTGATTTTTTGAAATGATTACTCTTGCAGTTTTGAATTCCCCGCCATGGTCACATGACAATGAATCCCAATACCGGGATAAGATCGGGATAAGATCCTCAACACCTTTAGTCATATCACAGGTTACCTATTTGCTTATGGTTTTGCCTACACCTAGCGACCTGTTTAAATTATTTGAGCAAAAAATATTACATTTTATTTGGAATGGCAAGCCAGACAAAATTGAAAGGGTCTATTTATATAATGAATATGAATTAGGAGGGCAGAAATTAGAAATTAGAAATTACTTTATCAATTGGAACCTTTATCAAGTGGAAGGGGGGAAAAATAAGGAACTTGTCCATCGGCCCTGCATTAAAGACCGAAATTGGGCTAGGGGGCAGTATTTTCACGGCCGGATGAAAAACGTACCCAATTTAAACAGGTTACTACTCTTTCCCAGAAACTAGAATATGCATATTATTAGTAGATTTGGATAGAAAACACTCAGAAGTTTCTAAAACTGTTTGAATGGTGTCTGTGAGTATAACAGAACTCATATGGCAGGCAAAAACCTGGGAAAAAGTCAAGCAGGAAGTGGAAAATCTGAGGTTGTAGTTTTTTCAAGTGATTGCCTTGACTGTATACAGTGACTTAGGGTTCATTTTGCACTTCCTAAAGCTTCCACTAGATGTCAGCAGTCTTTAGAACGCTTCTATGGTGAAAGATTCTATGGTGAATTTGAAGGGAATACCAGCTGTGGTAAACTGGTGTCCCATTATAAGGCATGGGCTCAAGTCACGCGCAAGGACTTGGGAGCGAACTGAGTTCATATTCACTCCTAAAGAGAACGGATAGGTCCGGTTGGAATTTTATTCAAGGTATATGATAAAAACAACCTAAAGATTGATTCTATACATCGTTTGACATGTTTCTACAAACTATAGTATAACTTTTTTGACTTTTCGTCTGGACTAAGTAAGCATGCGCATAGTGGATTTGGATAGTGAACCTAACGCGCGAACAAAATTGATTATTTGGAAATAAATATGAACTTTATCGAACATTTATTGTGGAGCTGGGATTTCTGGGATTGCCTTCTGATGAAGATAATCAAAGGTAAGTGAATATTTATAATGTAATTTCTTAGTTTTACTGACTCCAAGATGGCGGGTTTCTGTTTGCTAGTTGTTAGTGTCATCTGGGCTGTACTCAGATTATTGCAAATTGTGCTTTCGCCGTGAACCTTTTTTGAAATCTGAAAAAGCGTTAGCATTTAGGAGAAGTGTATCTATAATTCTGTGCATAACACTTCTATATTGATCAATGTTTACGATGAGAATTTACGTACTATGTGTGCTCATTGTGCTCATTCAACGGGAATTTTGGAGGGAAAACATTTCTCAACATTACGTGCCAATGTAAAATGCTGTTTTTGGATATAAATATGAACTTTATTGAGCAAAACATACATGTATTGTGTAACATAATGTCCTAGGAGTGTCATCTGATGAAGATCGTCAAAGGTTAGTGCTTCATTTAGCTGTGTTTGGGGTTTTTGTGATGCATCTAGTTGCTTGGAAAATGGCTGTGTGGTTTTTCTTGTGAAGTTTATGTCCTAACATATCTAATGTTATGCTTTTGCCGTAAAGCCTTTTTGAAATCGGACAATGTGGTTAGATTAACGAGAAGTTTATCTTTAAAATGGTGTAAAATAGTTGATTGTTTGAGAAAATTGAATTATGAGATTTTAGCTGTTTTAAATTTGGCGCTCTGATTTTCCACTGGCTGTTGTCAAAATCAATCCCGTGAACGGGATGAGAATGGGAAGGGGTCACCAACATGCATGTTAAAGAAAGTTGTGATTAATAAAAATTCATTTCATTTAAGGACCAAAAAACGGACATCTGTGCCATATAAATTAGATTACAAAATAGTTAGGAAGAGATTTTTGATGTACCACTTCCATGGCAACATGGTTTATAAATTGACACTGAATTTTACGTTCCTCCTGAAAGCCCTAATATTAAAAACAGTCAAATGCAGTCTCTCCGTCACCCACACCCACACGCACATTAAACATTTGAATATTAAAGCATTTAAAAGCTGACATTGGTTGATTTTAATACTTCTGACAGCCAAAATTCTAACTCCACCCATAACTTTTGGACTTTTAAACATTCCCAGAAGGCATGGATTATTATAACCTACTGCAGGCCTAAAACCTATGGGTGCAAACAAAGTTTCCATGATAGGCAATTAGCAGGACAATAGACTCTTCAACCTTTACAAAAGAATAGCGTGGCTAGGTGTGAAAAAAAATCCCCCCAAATTGCAATGTATAGTTTTACATTTCTAACTACAAACATCATGCAACCGCAAAATGTCAGGTAAAGCGTATACTGTACAGTATTTCTTCATCAACATTTTTATGCGTTCGTTAATAAAATAATGATAAAAATACTCTTTCAAAATGCAGATGTTTATTTAAACTATCAGCAGGACATTAGACTCTTGCTGAGTTTAGGGACTTTAAATATATCAATGGATCCATGACAAATTATGTTAGCACAGCTGAAAACTGTTGTGCTGAGTAAATAAGCAGTACGTCTGCTTATTTACTGTTGTGCTGAGTAAATAAGCAGTACGTCTGGCCTTCTTAAGATTAGTTGAGTATCTGCATCATCAGGATTTGTGGGTTCAATTACAGGCTCAAAATGGCCAGAAACAAAGAACTTTCTTCTCAATCTTCTCAACGCTGTGTACTACTCCCTTCACAGAACAGAGCAAACTGGCCCTAACCAGAATAGAAAAAGGATTGGGATGCACAACTGAGCAAGAGGACAAGTACATTAGAGTGTCTAGTTTGAGAAAAAGACTCCTCACAAGTCCTCAACTGGCAGCTTCATTAAATAGTACCTGCAAAACACCTGTCAACATCAACAGTGAAAAGGTGACTCCGGGATACTGGCCTTCTAGGCAGAGTTGCAAAGAAAAATACATATCTGAGACTGGCCAATAAATAGAAAATATTAAGATTGGCAAAAGAACACCGACACTGGACAGAGGTACTCTGCCTAGAATGCCAGCATCTCGGATTCGCCTCTTCACTGTTGACGTTGAGACTGGTGTTTTGCAGGTACTACTTGCACCCTTGATGGGGACTGGTCTTGATAAATCAATTAGATTTTTATTTTCACTGAATCTCCGTTTGGGTATTGGTTAGCCTACAATTAGGGTGTGGATTATTATGTTAGGATTATTTTGCTCTTCACTCACAGTCACTTAGTAGCCTACTCCCGACCGGTCACGTTGTACAGTTCTATATTTCCCTGAGGGTTTCGTTTTTCTTGGAATAGAAACACCATAATATTAATCAAATTAATTAAGATACATTTCCTAAATTCAATCACATATACTATGTTCTTACAAAAAAGGTTTTACATTCTCTAGTACAGACAATATTAAAAACAGTGAAATGCTTCTCAAAGATCCCCTCTGGTGGTCAAACTAGCACTAACTAGCATTAATGGAAACAATGGCTGACACTTAAATAATGTGCCATAGAATTCTGTGGCAGCCCGCATGCTGTGCTGCAGTACGACGCAACTTTTAAAGGAAGAACCACTGTAGTAAATGAATGGCATGTATTACTAGTGACTGTAGGTTATTGGTAACATTTTGGCAGTCAGTTACTGTGAATTTACATTTTTTTACATAAAAAAAACATTCTGGTCATTTAGCAGACGCTCTTATCCAGAGCGACTTACAGTAGTGAATGCATTGTGAATTCTACAATAACTTACTGACAAAGGGTTTTCAGTTAAGAAATAACAAATTGACTGTAAATTCTGGCAACAAGTTGTCATTAACTTACTGGAAATGCACTCCTACCTCTTTACAGTGCAGCCAATTACTGAGTTCTTACCAATTACTGAGTTCTTACAATGTTCTTACAAAGTTTGCAGAAGAGACAGTGTCAAAGGAGGTGCTTAACCTGCATTAAACCATGACTGTTTAAATGTAATTCATGTAAATTATGCCTTTTAAAGTAAAATATTCTCAGTAACATTTGACACCTGGGTTTTCACATGCTCACATTTTGGCACGTGTAGTTTCATGGTATCACATTAAAATGTTGCATCCCCATGATCCCCATGAGATACTGATAATATATTATTGTGAAGAGAATTGTATTGGATTCACCGTTTGTGTACCATATCTCCTAGAGGTCTGAACCAAGAGTTTGACTATCAGACCATTTCTTACATGAATATGTCACTTTGATTTGTCTTGCCTTCCATGTCACCTACTTGGTCATTTTGTAAATAGATATTATTTTCTGTAACTACTACATGTGCCCATCTCATTGTTGTCAAATTATTAGAGATACACAAATTGTTTTTGCACCCACCTTGTGTCATGTCCGCAATGGTCATGTGAGGGGAAATGTGTATATTTTGGGATGTGAGCACTCAGTTTGTTTGTTTGTTTGACCTGGCAAAGCTCCGTTTCGGATTGAAAAGTTGTCAGTAAAGCGGTGAATTGGGAGCTTTATTAACAGTGTGCGGGCCTTCTTGTTCTTTACTAGCATCCCCATGTTTTCACATTTATTTCACAAGATCATGTTTTCACATGTGCTCAAATGTTGTTACCTGTAATTTCATGGTGGCACATGTAAAAATGTTGCATCCCATTTGTCACATTTATTTCACATTTATTTCATAGATCATGTTTTCACGTGTAGTTTCATGTTATCACATGTTAATTTTCTATTGTGTTATTGACTGTACGTTTGTTTATCCCATGTGTAACTCTGTGTTGTTTGTGTCGCACTGCTTTGCTTTATCTTGGCCAGGTCGCAGTTGTAAATGAGAACTTGTTCTCAACTGGCCTACCTGGTTAAATAAAGGTGAAATATATATATATTTTTAAATCACATATTGTCACATTTATCACATTAACATAAAATCACGTGATCACATGAGATCACACGAGATCATATGTTTTCACGTCTTCACGTGTGAAATTCAGGTGTTTTTCCTTTAAGGGTTCCTTGCTCCCTTTCTATATTGCATCCCCCCTCGCTCTCTTTCACTTTCTCTCTCTCTCTGCATTTACCATGTCTCTTTTTTATTTTCAATTTACTCTCATGCCCACTCTCTTCCTCAATCCCTAATCTGTCTCTCTGATTAGCCATGTGTCTCATCTTGATTACTATCTGTCTCCTCAAATCATTCCAGAGGTCTTGCTAGGGTGCTGTGGTGTGTTAGTATAGTGTGTGTGTGTGTGTCTGTGTTTGTTTGTGTGTGTGTGTAGGCTAGGCATTAGGCAATGTGTGTGTGTACCTTATAGCACTGTGGTGGGTGGGTGTGTGTGTGTGTGTGTGTGTGTGTGTGTGTGTGTGTGTGTGTGTGTGCGTGTCTAATAAAAATGTTTTGATTTGTTTTACTGCTTGTGTAAGATTTTGACAGTGGTCTCAGTCATTAGAACAAAAAAATAATAATATGCAAAACCATATTACTTTCAATTTGTGCCCCAGTCTCAGGATGTCTGATGATTGGAGCTCCTGTATATATATGATATAGCCATATTCAGTCTATAGGGCCGGAGGGGTTAGTGCGCTAAATGGCAAACCGCTCTGATGAGAGGGATCTAAGACATATCCCTGGGCCCTGGCACTTATCTGGGCTGGGCAATGAGCAGCATTCAGTCCTGTCTGTGGAGTTCAGCACTGATACCTTCTCCCTTAGCACTTTTTGCATTAGCGTCAATGCTAGCTGTGTGTTCATAGTAACTAGCCTAGCATAGTCTAGCATAACATTAGCCCCAGAGATATAGGCTAGGTACAGTAATATGCTCACTGTACTCTAATTATCTTTAGCACTTTAGCTTGGTCAAACACAGAATGCTTTCTAATGGGGTCCTGGCCAGGCCTGCACTGTTAAACACTTATCCATAACCTCCCTGCTCTCAGCACTCAGCCTTTAAGTGCTGTGCTGCACATCAAAATGTGTCCAAGTTAACATTAGTGAACAGAGCTCAGAGCTCCCCTCCACTGCTGTATACTGGAATAAAGTGAGTTAGGTCAGCCTGTGACATTGTTACAGTGTTGTTGCGTCCCAAATGGCACCCTATTATTCCTTATATAGTGCACTACTTTAGTGTAAGGGGCCGCCTTACCCACACTACATTGGGGCGCTCTTTACATGTTTCCACTAATGGATGCTCCTCATCATCCATTGCTGCTGTGACTTCACACTGGTAAATCACCCAAAAGATATGGGAGTTTATCAAAATTGAATTTGTTTTCGAATTCTTTGTGGGTCTGTGTAATCTGAGGGAAATATGTGTCTCTAATATGGCCATACATTTGGCAGGAAGCTAGGAAGTGCAGCTCAGTTTCCACCTCATTTTGTAGGCAGTATGCAAATAGACTGTACTCTCTTGAGAGCCATGGCTGCCTTCAGCGGCCTTTCTCAATAGTCTGGACATAGTCAAAGATGTCCTTAATTTTGGGTCAGTCACGGTGGTCAGCTATTCTGCCACTGTGTACTCTCTGTTAGGGCCAAATAGCATTGGAGTTTGCTGTTTTTTTGTAAATTAATTTTTCCAATGTATCAAGTAATTATCTTTTTGTTTTCTCCTGATTTGGTTGGGTCTAATTGGGTTGCTGTCCTGGGGCTCTGTGGGGTCTGTTTGTATTTGTGAACAGAGCTTAAGGGGCTCTTCTCCAGGATAATTTCTCTGTAGGTGGTGGCTTTGTTATGGATCGCTTCCTTTTAGGCGGTTGTAGAATTCAACGTCTCTTTTCTGGATTTTGATAATTAGCGTGTATCAGCATAATTCTGCTCTGCATGCATTATTTGGTGTTTTACATGGTACACAGACAATATTTTAGCAGAATTCTGCATGCAGAGTCTCAATTTGGTGTTTGTCCCATTTTGTGAATTCTTGGTTGGTGAGCGGCCACCAGACCTCACAACCACAAAGGGTAATTGTTTCTATAACTGATTCAAGTCTTTTTAGCCAGATCCTAATTGGTATGTCAAATTTTATGTTCCTTTTGATGGCATAGAATGCCCTTCTTGCCTTGTCTCTCAGATCGTTCACAGCTTTATGAAAGTTACCTGTGGCGCTGATGTTTAGGCAAAGGTATGTATCGTTTTTTGTTTGTGTGCTTTAGGGCAGGTATTCCTCGCAATGCAGTCAGGACCAAATAAAAATGTGATTCACATTGAAAAAAAAATAGTGTCCAGAGAAATAACAACACAATGTCAAATACAGGAAGCCTACTCAAATAATAATTATCCAATCACATTAACCGTTACTCTCGCTGGAATTCCACAAACGGTCCATATGTAGCCAAACGTAGCTGCCGCTCATGCTGGTATCTGTACTGATGGCGCAAAAGAAATGACAGGGAGATAAAGTGGAGTGGTAACGCGTGTGCAAGCAATTGCTCCTGATGCCACTTGGGTAAACTGCAGCATCCAGCGAGAGTCTCTTGCTGCCAAGGGAATGCCTGACAGCTTGAAAGACTTTTGGACACTACAGCTACATTTTTTATCTTTGTTAAAGGAAGGACCCTGAACTCTGATGTGTTTTCTGCACTATGCAATGATATGGGCAGCGACCATGTACAGTGACTTGTGAAAGTATTCACCCCTCTTGGAATTTTTCATATTTTGTTGCCTTACAACCTGTAATTAAAATAGCTTTTTGGGGGGTTAGTATCATTGGATTTACACAACGTGCCTACCACTTTGAAGGTGCAAAATATTTTTTATTGTGAAACAAACAAGAAATAAGACAAAAAAACTGAAAACTTGAGCATGCATAACTATTCACCCCCCCCCAAAGCTAATACTTTGTAGAGCCACTTTTTGTAGCAATTCCAGCTGCAAGTCTCTTGGGGTATGTCTCTATAAGCTTGGCACATCTTGCCACTGGGATTTTTGCCCGTTCTACAAGGAAAACTGCTCCAGCTCCTTCAAGTTGGATGGGTTCCGCGGGTGCACAGCAATCTTTAAGTCATACCACAGATCCTCAATTGTATTGAGGTCTGGGCTTTGACTAGGCCATTCCAATACATTCAAATGTTTCCCCTTAAACCACTGAAGTGTTGCTTTAGAAGTATGCTTAGGGTAATTGTCCTGCTGGAAGGTGAACCTCCGCCTCAGTCTAAAATCTCTGGAAGACTGAAACAGAATTTCCCTGTATTTAGGGCCATCCATCATTCCTTCAATTCTGACCAGTTTCCCAGTCCCTGCCGATGAAAAGCATCCCCACAGCATGATGCTGCCACCACCATGCTTCACTGTGGGGATTGTATTCTCGGGGTGATGAGAGGTGTTGAGATTGCGCCAGACATAGCGTTTTCCTTGATGGCCAAAAAGCTCAATTTTAGTCTCATCTGATCAGAGTATCTTCTTCCATATGTTTGGGGAGTCTCCCACATGCCTTTTGGCGAACACAAAACGTGTTTGCTTATTTTTTGGCTTTATTTTTTTACCTGTTTAGGATAGGGGGCAGTATTTTCACGGCCGGATAAAAAACGTACCCGATTTAATCTGGTTATTACTCCTGCCCAGAAACTAGAATATGCATATATGCATTGGATAGAAAACACCCTAAAGTTTCTAAAACTGTTTGAATGGTGTCTGTGAGTATAACAGAACTCATATGGCAGGCCAAAACCTGAGAAGATTACATACAGGAAGTGCCCTCTCTGACCATTTCTTGGCTTTCTATAGCCTCTTTATGGAAAATAGAGGATCTCTGCTGTAACGTGACATTTTATAAGGCTCCCATAGGCTCTCAGAAGGCACCAGAACGGGGAATGATGACTCTGCAGTCCCTGGGCAAAAAACAGTAGGGCTTTTGGAAAGTGGTCGTTCTGAGAACAATGACACGGGCGCGCGCTGCATGTGAAGACTCCATTTTCTATTTTCAGTGTTTGAACGAAAACAAGGTCTCCCGGTCGGAATATTATCGCTATTTTACGAGAAAAATCGCATAAAAATTGATTTTAAACAGCGTTTGACATGCTTCGAAGTACGGTAATGGAATATTTGTAATTTTTTTGTCACGATACGATAAATATGAACTTGATTGAACAAAACATGCATGCATTGTATAACATAATGTCCTAGGAGTGTCATCTGATGAAGATCATCAAAGGTTAGTGTTGCATTTAGCTGTTGTTTTGGTTTTTGTGACATTATATGCTAGCTTGAAAAATGGGTGTGTGATTATTTCTGGCTGGGTACTCTCCTGACATAATCTAATGTTTTGCTTTTGTTGTAAAGCCTTTTTGAAATCAGACAATGTGGTTAGATAAAGGAGAGTCTTGTCTTTAAAATGCTGTAAAATAGTCATATGTTTGAAAAATGGACGTTTTTGGATTTCTGAGGTGTTTGTAATTCACGCCACGCTCTCTCATTGGATATTGATGAGGGGTTCCGCTAGCGGCACATCAGATGTAAGAGGGTTAAGCAATGTCTTTTTTTCTGGCCACTCTTTCGTAAAGCTCAGCTCTGTGGAATGTACGGCTTAAAGTGGTCCTATAGACAGATACTCCAATCTCCGCTGTGGAGCTTTGCAGCTCCTTCAGGGTTATCTTTGGTCTCTTTGTTGCCTCTCTGATTAATGCCCTCCTTGCCTGGTTCATTGTGCCACTTGCTTGGTGGTGCCCATTGCTTACTGGTGTTGCAGACTCTGGGGCCTTTCAGAACAGGTATATATATACTGAGATCATGTGACAGATCATGTGACACTTAGATTGCACACAGGTGGACTTTATTTAACTAATTATGTGACTTCTGAAGTTAATTGGTTGCACCAGATCTTATTTAGGGGCTTCATAGCAAAGGGGAGGAATGCATATGCACACACCACTTTTCTGTTTGTAATGATGTTTTATTTTTTTGAAACAAGTAATTTTTTTTTCATTTCACTTCACAAATTTTGACTATTTTGTGTATGTCCATTACATGAAATCCAAATAAAAATCCATTTAAATTACAGGTTGTAATGCAACAAAATAGGAAAAATGCCAAGGGGGATGAATACTTTTGCAAGACACTGTAACGTTTTGATGTTTTTTTCTCATCTGAATGATCTAAATGTATGATTGAATCAAATCAAATCAAATTTTAATTAGCCACATGTGCCGAATACAACAGGTGTAGACCTTACAGTGAAATGCTTTCTTACGGGCCCCTAACCAGCAATGCAGTTAAAAATATATGGATAAGAATAAGAAATAAAAGTAACAAGTAGTTAAAGAGCAGCAGTAAAATAACAACAGCGAGACTATATACAGGGGGGTACCGGTACAGAGTCAATGTGCGGGGGCACCGGTTAGTTGAGGTAATATGTACATGTAGGTAGAGTTATTAAAGTGACTATGCATAGATGATAACAACAGAGAGTAGCAGCGGTGTAAAAGAGGTGGGGGGCAATGCAAATAGTCTGGGTAGCCATTTGATTAGGTGTTCAGGAGTCTTCTGGCTTACAGGGACTCTCCGCAACTATATTCAATGTGAGGGACAAAATTGAGGCTATGATTAACACAAACAACTGGATTCGTTATCCCTTTCATTCCCTGCCTCCAGTCCACTTACCAATATCTGAGCAAGAGAGCGTCATCGAAATTGCAACAAGCGGTTCTGTGAACATTGAATTTAATCAGAAGCCACTGCCAGATTTCTGGATTGGGCTGCGCTCAGAGTATCCTGCCTTGGCACATCGTGCTGTTAAAACACTGATGCCCTTTGCAACCACGTACCTATGTGAGAGTGGATTCTTGGCCCTCACTAGCATAAAAACTAAATACAGGCACAGACTGTGTGTGGAAAATGATTTAAGACTGAGACTCTCTCCAATACAACCCAACATTGTAGAGTTATGTGCATCCTTTCAAGTACACCCTTCTCATTAACCTGTGGTGAGTTATTCACCATTTTCAGTGAACAAATAAGGTTTTATATGTAAGATTGTTAAATGAAGAGCAAAAGTATTGATTATTATTATATTATTATTTGTGCCCTGGTCCTATAAGAGTTATTTGTTACTTCCCACAAGCCGGGTTGTGAAAAAAACTCACACTCATTCTTATGTTTAATAAATGTATCGTATAGTGTGTGTGTGTGGCAGGCTTACAATGATGGCAAAAAAACAAGATTTGAGAGTGAGCTGACCCTGGTGCTAGAGGGGGTATGCAGCTGGAGGTTGAATGTTTGAAGGGGTACGGGACTATAAAATGTTAGGGAACCACTGCTCTAGGGCAACAGTGTCTGGATGGAATTTGTATTCGTGGTCCTGACAACTGGACCTTTTCTGGAACACCATTATTTTTGTCTTACTGAGATTTACTGTCAGGGACCAGGTCTGAGAGAAGATCTGACAGAACATCTAGGTGTTGCTGTAGGCCCTCCTTGGTTGGAGACAGAAGCAACAGATCATCAGCAAACAGTAGACATTTGACTTCAGATTCTAGTATGGTGAAGCCGGGTGCTGCAGACTGTTCTAGTGCCCTCACCAATTCGTCTGACAGAAGATCTAGGTGCTGCTGTAGGTCCTATTTGGTTGGGGACAGAAGCACCAGATCTTCAGCAAACAGCAGACATTTGACTTCAGATTCTAGTAGGCTGAAGCCGGGTGCTGCAGACTGTTCTAGTTCCCTCACTAATTTGTTGACAAATGCAATATGTTGAAGAGGGTGGGGCTTAAGGTGCGTCACTGTCTCACCCCCCGGCCCTGTGGAAAGAAATGTGTGGGTTTAATGCCAATTTTAACCTCACACTTGTTGTTTGTGTAAAATGGTTTTATAATGTTGTATGTTTTTTCCTCAACACCACTTTCCATCAATTTGTATAGCAAATTGCAACTTTTGAAATCAACAATGTATGAGAAGACTTTGCCTTTGTTTTGCTTCGTTTTTTTGTTATTTAGGGTGTGCAGGGGGAATACGTGGTCTGTTGCACGGTAATTTGGTAAAAAGCCAATTTGACATTTGCCCACTACATTGTTTTCATTGAGGACATGTACGAGTCTGCTGTTAATGATAATGCAGAGGATATTCCCAAGGTTGTTGTTGACGCATATCCCATGGTAGTTTTTGGGGTAAAATTTGTCCACATTTTTGGGGATTGGGGTGATCAGTCCTTGGTTCAAAATATTGGGGAATATGCCAGAGCTGAGGATGATGTTTTATGCCAGAGCTGAGGATGATGTTAGAGTTTAAGTATGGCCAATTGGAATCTGTGGTCTGTGTATTTTATCATTTCATTTAGGATGCCATCAACCCTACAGGGGTTTGTATTTTGT
The DNA here is from genome assembly GCF_901001165.1 of Salmo trutta. Lineage (NCBI taxonomy): Eukaryota > Metazoa > Chordata > Actinopteri > Salmoniformes > Salmonidae > Salmo > Salmo trutta. The sequence continues at coordinate 36,787,278 of NC_042960.1, read as the reverse complement.
CCTGTAGTTCATTCAATGTAATTGGAGAATCCAGAATGTTCTGGTAGTCTTTAATAGTTGATTCTAAGATGTGTATTTGATCATGTATATGTTTTTGCTGTTTGTTCTTTGTTATAGAGCCAAAAAGAAGTGGTTTATCCATGCATCCTCCATTTTGGATAGACAGCTCTTTGTGTTGTTGTTTGTTTGGAGTTTTCCAAATTTCCCAGAAGTGGCTAGATTGTATGGATTCTTCAATTACATTGAGCTGATTTCTGAGGTGTTGTATTTTCCCTAGTGTACTTATGTATTGTTTTAGTGATTCACCATAGTGAAGGCGAAGCTTTTTGGGGTCTCTTTGTTCTTAGGTTGTTGCATTCTTCATCAAACCATTTGTCTTAGGTTGTCTGCTTGACATTTTTAGATTTGATAGGGAAGCTGAAAGGTCAAATAAACTGTTTAGGTTATCTACTGCCAAGCTTACACCTTCGCTATTACAGTGAAACATTTTGTCCAGGAAATTGTCTAGAAGGGATTTGAATTTGTTTTTGCCTAATTGTTTTTTGGTAAATTTCCACACTACCTTCCCTCCATCTATAGCATTTTTTAAATATTATTCAGTTCCTTTGGCTTTGATGCCTCAAGATTGAGCATAGATCTGTTTAAGTTGAGTGTGATTTTGCTGTGATCTGATAGAGTGTCAGTGGACTGACTGAACACTCTAAGAGACTCTGGGTTGTCAGTGATAAAGTAGTCTACAGTACTACTGCCAAAAGAGGAGCTATAGGTGTAACTACTGTAGGAGTCCCTTCGAAGCCTACCATTAACAATGTACATACCCAGCACCCGACAGAGCTGCAGGAGTTGTGACCTGTTTTTGTTGGTTATGTTGTCATAGTTGTGTCTAGGGGGGCATATGGGGGAGGGAATGCTGTCACCTCCAGGTAGGTGTTTGTCCCCCTGTGAGGGTGTCAGGTTCTTGTCCAATTCTGGCATTTAGGTCGCCACAGACTAGTACATGTCCCTGGGCCTGGAAATTGTTCTTCTCCCCCCTCTAGGATGGAGAAGCTGTCATCGTTAAAGTGCGGGGATTCTATTGGGGGGATATAGCTAGCACACATTTTCTCTATTGAGATAATTTCCTTATTCATTTCTAGCCAGATGTAAAATGTTCCTGTTTTGACAAATTTAATAGAGTGGGTTAGGTCTGCAATATACCAAATTAGTATATCCCCTGAGTCTCTTCCCTGTTCCACACCTGGTAGTTTGGTGGATGGGAATACCAGCTCTCTGTAACCTAGTGGGTAACCAGCTGGTCCGTCTCCTTTATACCATGTTTCTTGTAGGAGGACAATGTGTGTATTTCCAATTTATTTGATGAAGTCTGGGTTCCTGCTCTTTAGGCCAAAGGAAGATGACCTCAGACATTGTATATTCCAGAATGAGATAGTAAAAGCTTTGTGTTCCATTGTGTCTTTTTCTATCTCTTTATGTACAGTAGCTTTCTCTTTCTTCATCTCTCTGTTTATCTCATCATCCTCTGCCTTTTAGGGAACTAAACACTTAAGATTTCTCTAGTGTAATAGACCTACCTGAACCTTTATACATGCACGCCACTCAAACACACATACGGACACACACACACACACACACACACACACACACACACACACACACACACACACACACACACACACACACACACACTGTAATGGTCCTGTGTGTAGCTGGTGTAGAGAGTCAGGCGCAGGACAGCAGAATTGAGTAATCAACATATTTTACTCAAAAAGACAAATATACAAAGTAACATATAGAGCCACAAAGACGGACCAAATTCCTCTGGTCGCCCTAAGTGCAGCACCTCCCAACTCCATGGGCATCGGAGCGGAGGTGCTGGGGATGGAACTGACAGGCCCCGATCCGAACGTCCACGGGCAGTCAGCAGGTTATCCAGCCGGATGGACAGGTTCACCAGCTGGTCCAATGTGAGGGTGGTGTCTCGGCAGGCCAACTCCCGACGTACGTCCTCGCACAAACAGCACCGATTGTGATCGATCAGGGCCCTGTCGTTCCATCCCACGCTGGTGGCCAGGGTCCGGAAGTCCAAGGCGAAATCCTGAGCGCTCCTCGTCCCCCCGTGTGTAGCTGGTGTAGAGAGTCAGGCGCAGGACAGCAGAATTGAGTAATCAACGTATTTTACTCAAAAAGACAAATATACAAAGTAACATCTAGAGCCCACAAAGACGGACCAAACTACAATAAACAATCACTCACAAACACAACATGGGGAAAAGAGGGTTAAATAATAAACAAGTAATTGGTTGAGTAAAGCCAGGTGTGTGAGACAAAGACAGAACAAATGGAAAATGAAAAGTGGCTAGAAAGCCGGTGACGTCGACCACCGAATGAACAAGGAGAGGGACCGACTTCGGCGGAAGTCGTGACACACACACACGCATGCATGCACACACACACACACACACACACACACACACACACACACACACACACACACTCTCTGAAGACAGACGCGCACACACGTACACTTTTTATCACTCTCTTTCTCTTCTTCCCTCTTTCTGTCTCTCTGGAACACAGACACTTAAATGATGCTCTGTCATGTTATTTACACATCATCAGACGTGTGGGCAGCTGCCCAAAATCCCTGTGGGAATGTAAGGTATATAATCACTCACTGCTGGGCCTCCTTCTGCTGACCATCAGCTTTCACCACTCTAGACTTTAACTCAATAAAGAGAGATCATATGCAATAAAGCTTACATTTAACTCCCAGAGAGGTCTTCTCTTTGTCAGTAAAAAAGTTTGGAGCTGGTATATTGCAAACCTCTTGTAGAGTGGACTTTCACGCTCTGTGATGAGTCTGCAACTTTGAGAGTCTAACCTTGTATGAGCAATGCACCTGTGTCTGTTAACCCCCTCTCTCTCTCCCTCTCTCTCGCTCTCTCTCCATCTCTCTCACACACACACACACACACACACACACACACACACACACACACACACACACACACACACACACACACACACACACACACACACACACACACACACACAACTCAATCTCTCCTAGCTTCCTAGTCTATTTAACAAAGAGTCTCCTCTGGTGGAATACAGTCAACCAGTTCTCTGTGGACCTTCATTTACTTTTCATTACCTTAGACTGTGTCCCAAATTGCCCCCTTTTTCCCATATAGTGCACTACTTTTGACCAGGGTCCATAGGGTTCTGTTGATGTAATAGGATGCCGTTTGGGACGTAGAGTTACACAAAATTCTTATCTAAAGAAACTTACAGTACATTTAGACAGAGGAGGATGAAACAACGTTTATATGAGCACTGTATACGTATAAAATCCTTTGGTAACAAGGGCTAGGCTGTGTTGCCCATTGATGTAAAAAATCACAGACTAACAAATGCAAAATGATGCAAGGAAGAACAGAGGGAATTCTAATCAGACAAATTAATCAAGTCAAACAACATTAACATTTAACATTTAACATTTAAGTCATTTAGCAGACGCTCTTATCCAGAGCGACTTACAAATTGGTGCATTCACCTTAAGATATCCAGTGGAAAAACCACTTTACAATAGTGCATCTAAATCTTTTGGGGGGGGAGGGGGGTAGAAGGATTACTTTATCCTATCCCAACATCATCACACTCAGTCAAGTGGATCAAAACCAGCAGCTCCCTCACCTGCTCCTTCTGATTGATAGTCAATACAGTCAATACTCCTTCACGCACGCACACACACACACACACACACACACACACACACACACACACACACACACACACACACACACACACACACACACACACACACACACACATATATATGCACAGTGATACACATACACACACTTCACCTGCTCCCTCCTCAGGGCACACACACTAATGGCTCATTAGCCTTGTTACCCAATGACACAAATTAACCAAATACCCACACAGCCACCCGTTGGCTTAGAAAGCAACGGGTGGCTGTGTTTAGTCTCCACTGATTGAGACACTTTTGGAAAACTGACACACAGGCTGCATTTAGACAATCAGATCAGTTCTGACAAAGAGCTGATGTGAAAGCTCTGATGTGATTGGTCAAAATACCAATTAGTGGGAAAAATATCTGAATTGGGCCGCCTGTCTAAATGCAGCCATTCAGACATTTTGTTGGGTTAGTGAAAAATATATATATATCTGAATTGGTATCTGACTATGGCATTGCAATAAAGAAAGCCATTTATTGAGACAATGCACAAGCCCACAGTAATCTGAGGAGAAATTCGGGACTGTATAGCAGCAGTTAATGAGAAATACCTCAGCAAAAGCATTGGACTGCCACTGTATTCAGCTGGAATTAATTGTAAGAGAAAGACAACTTCAGAAGTATTTTTATGGTATGAGAGTTGTGCTATGTCATTTTCCAAGAATTCCAGATATAGGCCCACACCCACATACCCCCACGGATATGCGCTCTCTCTCTCACACACACCTTTAAGATCCATTGAATTGGTCAATAGAGGAAGTGAGATACTGGCCTTTTTGGTTGATGGGTTAATAATCAACTCTGAAGACAATCAACGCCTTTCAGCCCACTTAAAAACACTATAGTATACAATGGTATTAATACTATAGTATTCACTGTATTGTTTTTGCGGACTAAAGTCAGCAGAAACACTACAGTGAATACTGTAGTATTTACTGTAGTAAACTGTACTATACTGTAGTATTTACAGTTAACTATATTTTTTTGATTGATATGATTTATTTAAGTGTTATATAGCTACCGGTGCCTTAGAAGACACTACTAAACATAGTATAGTTTTCCATGTACTAAAAACAAAATAACATTTTACAAATTAAACGCATAGAATAATCATCGTAAGCATTGATACCATCTAGCCACACTACACAAACAATACATTTCTCCTTCTCCTCCAGGCATTGTGAACAAACTGAGCAATCTCAAATTTAAATCAAATCAAATTTTATTGGTCACATACACATGGTTCGCAGATGTTATTGCGAGTGTAGCGAAATGCTTATGCTTCTAGATGTGACAGTGCAGCAGTATCTAACAGGTAATATCTAACAATTCCACAACAAACCTAATATCTAAGAAATTCCACAACAAAACCTAATACACACAATCTAGTAAAGGAATGGGATAAGAATATATATGTCTAAAATATATGGATGAGCAGTGACAGAGCGGCTAAGATGCAATAGATAGTAAAGCATAGATAGTGAAGGATAAAGTCTATACATATCAGATGAGTAATGTGAGATATGTAAACATTCTTAAAGCGGCATTATTAAAGTGACTAGTGTTCCATTAAAGTGGCCAATGATATCAAGTCTGGAGGTAGGCAGCCGCCGCTCTCTGCTAGTGGTGGCTGTTTAACAATCTGATGGTCTTGAGATAGAAAAACAGCTTCTATCTCTCTGTTCCAGCATTGATGTACCTGTACTGACCTCACCTTCTGGATGGAAGCGGGGTGAACAGGCAGTGGCTCGGGTGGTTATTGTCCTTCATTATATTTTTTGCCTTCCTGTGACATCGGGTGTTGTAGGTATCCAGGAGGGCAGGTAGTTTGCTCCCGGTGATGCGTTGTGCAGACCACACCACCCTCTGGAGACCCCTGTGGTTGTGGCCGGTGCAGTTGCCATACCAGTAGGTATTACAGCCCAACAGGATGCTCTCAATTGTGCACCTGTAAAAGTTAGTGAGGGTTTTCAGTGACCAGCCACATTTTTTCAGCCTCCTGAGGTTGAAGAGGCACTGTTGCGCCTCCTTCACCACACTGTCTGTGTGTGTGTGGACTATTTCCGTTTGTTAGTAATATTTACATCGAGGAACTCTCTAGGATAGGGGGCAGTATTTTCACGGCCGGATGAAATACGTGCCCATATTAAACTGCCTCCTACTCAAACTCAGAAGCTAGGATATGCATATTATTAGTAGATTTGGATAGAAAACACTCTGAAGTTTCTAAAACTGTTTGAATGATGTGGCAGGCAACAACCTGAGAAGAATCTAACCAGGAAGTGAGAACTCTGGTGCTTGTAGTCCTTTCAAGTCATTGCCAATCAAACACACAGTGAGTTAGGGTTCATTTTGCACTTCCTAAGGCTTCCACTAGATGTCAACAGTCTTTAGAAAGTTGTTTGAGGCATTTATGTTGAACAGAGAGTGAACAAGAAGGTGGGGAAGTTGGTGACCCAGGGAAGGACATCAGTTCATTGGCGCGCCTTCACGTGAGCGGTAGCTGTGTTCAAAAACGTTTTTCAAGACAATGGAATCGTCCGGTTAGAATATTACTGAAGTTTCACGTTATAAAGGCCCTAAAGATTGATGCTATACAACGTTTGACATGTTTGAACGAACGTAAATATAACTTTTTTTAAACTTTTCGTCATTACATTTTCCGCGCGCTTCCTACACTTGGAGTAGCTAACTGAACACGCTAACAACAAGGAGCTATTTGGACATAAATTATGGAGTTTATCGAACAAAGCAACATTTATTGTGGACCTGGGAGTGCCTTCTGATGAAGATCATCAAAGGTAAGTGAATATTTCTAATGCTATTTAATATTTTAGATGACTCCAAAATGGCGGGTATCTGTATTGCCTAGTGTATTTTTCTGAGCGCAATACTTAGATTATTGCAAAGTGTGCTTTCCTCTTGAAGCTTTTTTGAAATCTGTCACAGCGTTAGCATAAAGGAGATGTTCATCTATAATTCTTTGAATGACAGTTTAATATTTTATCAACGTTTATGACAAGTATTTTTGTAAATTATTGTGCTGATTCACCGCCAGTATTGGAGGCAAAATATTTTCTGAACGTCACGCGCCAATGTAAAATGGGGTTTATGGATATAAATATGAACTTGATTGAACAAAAAATGCATGTATTGTGTAACGTGTTGTCCTAGGAGTGTCATCTGATGAAGATCGTCAAAGGTTAGTGCTTCATTTAGCTGTGTTTTAGTTATGTGTGATGCATCTAGTTGCTTGGAAAATGGCTGTGTGGTTATTTGTGTCTATGTACTCTCCTAACATAATCTAATGTTTTGCTTTCGCTGTAAAGCCTTTTTGAAATCGGACAATGTGGTTAGATTAACGAGAAGTTTATCTTTAAAATGGTGTAAAATAGTTGATTGTTTGAGAAAATGGAATTATGACATTTTGTGGTTTTGAATTTGGCACTCTGATTTTTCACTGGATGTTGAATAGTGTGGGACGATAGCGTCCCACCTACCCTAGAGAGGTTAAAACTTTCCACCATCTCCACTTCTGTCCCGTCAATGTGGATAGGGAGGTGCTGTCTTTGCTGTTTCCTGAAGTCCGCAATCATCTCTTTTGTTTTGCTGACATTGAGTGAGAGGTTATTTTCCTGACACCACACTCCAAGGGCCCTCACCTCCTCCATGTATGCTGTCTCATCGTTGTTGGTGATCGAGCCCACTACTGTTGTGTCGTCTGCAAACTTGATGATTGAGTTGGAATTGTGCATGGCCATGCAGTCGTGGGTGAACAGGGAGTACAGGAGGGGCTGAGAAGGCACCCTTGTGGGGCCCCAATGTTGAGGATCAGCAGAGTGGAGATGTTATTTTCTACCTTCCCCACCTGGGGGCAGCCCATCAGGAAGTCCAGGACCCAGTTACACAGGGCGGGGTCGAGACCCAGGGTCTCAAGCTTAGTGATGAGCTTGGTAGGTACTATGGTGTTGAATGCTGAGCTGCAGTCAATAAACAGCATTCTTACATAGGTATTCTTACATAGGTATTCTTGTCCAGATGGGATAGGGCAGTGTGCAGGCAATTGCATCGTCTGTGGACCTATTGGGGCGGAAAGTAAATTGAAGTGGGACAGGTAGGATGGAGGTGACATGATCCTTGACTACTCTCTCAAAGCACTTCATGATGACAGAAGGGCAATAGTCATTTAGTTCAGTTACCTTTGCTTTCTTGGGAACAGAAACAATGGTGGCCATCTTGAAGCATGTGGGGACAGCAGACTGGGATAGGGATTGATTGAATAGGTCCGTAAACACACCCTGTCTGAAACTCAGTCAAGATAGTCGTCATTCTTCCTGGTGCCAAAAGTTTAAAAAGTGTTCATAGGGGACAGCATGCGTCGAACCATGAAATAATTGGCATTATACAGTGCTGTGAAAAATCCCCTTCCTGATTTCTTATTTTTTTGCACATTTGTCACACTTAAATGTTTCTGATCATCAAACAAATGTTAATATTACACAAAGATAACCCAAGTAAACACAAGATGCAGTTAAGTGATCATTTTATTTATTAAGGGGAAAAAAGCTATCTGAACCTTCATGACCCTATGTGACAAAGTAACTGCCCCCTAAACCTAATAACTGGTTGTGCCACCCTCAGCAGCAACAACTGCAATCAAGAGTTTGTGATAACTGGCAATGAGTCTTTCACATCGCTGTGTTCGAACCCTCAGGAGGCATCTAACCATGTATGCTGGCTGACCATCGATGACACGGGGGAAGGGATGGGCCTAGAAACAGAAGACTAAGGATTGTGAGACAAGGGCTTAATCTTGGACACATGAAAAGTAGGGTGAACACGGAGGGTACGGAGTAACTGTAGGCGAGCAGCAGTGGGACTAAGGACTAGAAATGGGGAAGGACCAATGAAACGGGGGGGAAGTTTGTGAGATTCCACCCAGAGGGGGAGGTCTCGGGTGGACAACCATACCCTCTGCTCGACCCGATAGCGGGTAGCGGCCCGGTAGCGACCCGGTAGCGGTCCACTTGTCGACGATAACTGGAGGTGGTCTTGAGAAGAGCCGCCAAGACTCTTTTCCAGGAACGCTGACAGCGGCGAACGAACATCTGGGCTGAAGGTATGTTGACCTCCTCTTCTTGCTCTGGGAAGAGCAGGGGCTGATTCCCCATTTGAATGCTCCATAGGAGCATTCAAATACTCCATAGAGTGTTCCTGGCATATTCCACCCAGACCAGTTGCTGATTCCAGGTGGTGGGGTTACTGGCAACAAGACACCGGAGTGCCGTCTCCATGTCTTGATTGGCTCGATCCGACTGGCCGTTGGATTGGGGATAAAACCCAGAAGAAAGGCTGGCTGACAACCCGATAAGGGTGCAGAACGCCTTCCAGAATCGGGACGAAAACTGAGGACCCCGGTCCGAGACAATGTCAACCGGGAGTCCATGGATTTGGAAGACGTGCTGCACCATAAGCTTGGCCGTCTCCTTGGCTGAAGTTAACTTAGGAAGAGGGGTGAAATGGGCGGCCTTGGAGAATCTGTCAACCACTGTCAGGATAGTGGTGTTGCCATCTGATGGAGGAACCCAGTGGCAAAATCCAGGGAAATATGGGACCAGGGGCGATGATGGACAGGAAGAGGCTGTAGGAGGCCAGACGGAGCTTGCCGCGGAGTCTTACTTTGAGAGCACACCGTGCATGCGGTGACAAAGGCCGAGACATCAGGAACCATGGTGGGCTACCAGAAGCATTGACGGAGGAAAGCCAGGGTACGACAAGTACCAAGATGACAGGTAAGCTTGGAGGAGTGAGCCCATTCCATGACCTGAGTCCAGGCCAATTCAGGAACGAACATCCAGCTAGTTGCCCCCCCAGGGTCCGACTGGGAATGCTGTGCATTGCGGACCAGAGCCTCAATTCCCCGAACAACTGAAGCCACCAAACATGAGGCAGGGAGGATGGTCTCAGATTCAGAGGGAGTGGCAGTAGAACTGTACAGATGGGAGAGAGTGTCTGGCTTCATGTTTTTTTGACCCTGGGCGGTAGGAGATGTTGAAATTGAACCTGGTAAATAACAGGGCCCAATGAGCTTGCCTTGGGTTGAGGCGCTTGGCAGTGCAGAGGTATTCTACATTTTTGTGATCCATCCATACCAGAAATGGATGTTCCGCCCCTTTCAGCCAGTGTCTCCACTCCTCCAGAGCCATCTTAACCGCTAGGAGTTCCCGGTTCCCAACGTCATAGTTCCTCTCCACAGAGTTCAGACGATAGGACATGAAGGCACAGGGATTATGCTTTTGGTCCTAGACGAATCGCTGGGAAAGAACGGCCCCTACTCCCACATCGGAAGCATCAACCTCAACCACAAACTGACGAGTTGGGTCCAGATGGATGAGGGCAGTAGTAAATTGCTGCTTTACATCTCCAAAAGCCTTTTCCGCTGCTGGAGACCATGGGAACTGTACCTTAGGAGAGGTGAATGCAGAGAGGGGAGCCGCCAGGTTGCTGTAGCCCCGAATTAAATGGCAGTAGAAATGCGCAAACCCCAGAAACTGTTGTAGCTGCACCCTGGACATGGGCTGGGGCCAATCCCCCACCACTCTCACCATCTCCGGATCCAGCTGAACATTTCCCTCAGCGATGATGTATCCCAGAAAAGAGACAGTGGAGCGGTGGAACTCACACTTCTCAGCTGAAGGACCTATCAAACATGGAGTGTTCCTGGGCAGAACAAGAGAAAACCAGGATGTCGTCGAGGTAGACAAAAACAAAACGAAATGTCGCAGAGCACATAGTTGACCAGGTTCTGGAAGACAGCGGGCGCATTGTTGAGTCCAAACGGCATGACTAGGTACTCATACTGTTGAAAGCCATCTTCCACTCGTCTCCTTCGCATATCCCCACAAGGTGGTAGGCATTCCAAAAGGTCCAGTTTTGGAAAAGGTAGTAGCCCCCTGGAGAGGTTCGAATGCCGAGGAGAGGAGTGGTAGAGGGTACCAATTTTTAATCGTAATGTCATTAAGTCCCCAGTAATCAATACATAGACACAAGGTCTTGTCCTTCTTCCCCACAAAGAATAATCCTGTGCTGGCAGGAGAGGCAGAAGGGCAAATGCTCCCAAAAGCCAGAGTCCTCAATGTACGCCATGGCCTTGGTCTCAGGACCAGACAGGGAATATAGCCAACCTCGAAGTGGTGTGGTGCCCGGGAGGAGGTCAATAGCACAATCATAAGGACGATGTGGAGGAAGGGAGGTAGCACAAGCCTTGCTGAAAACCTCCAGGAGGGCATGATACTCTGCGGGCACGGCAAAGAGATCCGAGGCCGTACTTAACTCTGGAGGCAGAAGTTCTGGAGAAGGCTGTACCGCCTTTAGGCAGTGTGATTGGCAGAACGAGCTCCAACCCAGGTTGAACCCGTAGTCCAGTTAATATCAGGGTTGTGCTTCTGGAGCCAGGAAAATCCCAAAACAGGGATGTGACGGGACTCAAGGAGGAGCTGAATTGACTCACTGATATTAATGGGAACTGTGCTGTGCGTGACTCTTCCAATGGAGTGGCCGTCCAGCACCCTGGCATCCATGGGAACAGAAAGGAGTTGAGTAGGGATTCTTAGTTCTGATACCAGGGTAGCGTACATGAAACTCTCATCTGCCCTAGAGTCAATAAGCACCCAGAGAGACTTAGACTGGTCTCCCCACAGCAAGCTCACATAAAGGAGTTCAGGTAATGGGACTTAGAGGGTTCCCAGTCAGGCTCACCAGAGTACCTGTACCTACTAAGGCTTCAGGTCTCTTCACTGGGAAGGTGGCTATGTAATACCCTACAGCACCACAATACAGACAACTTTTGGAGCTTAGCCTGCATGAACGTTCCCTAGGCGATAATCTAGCTCTTCCCAGTTGCACAGGTTCCGGTGTATCAGGCTCACCCGTCATCGAGGATTCCCGAGAGAGCTCGGGTGGCTTTGGATCCTCTCGGAAAAACAGCCTTTGGGGATTTCCGGATTCATTCGAAGCTGAGTGAGCCACTGCAGATGAACGAGTGTGACCTAGGCCAGACCTCCTCTCACTCCTGCGTTCCCTTAGACGTCCATCAATTCTAATGGTGAGGGCGATGAGGGAATATAGGTCCACCTGTAATTCCCGAGCAGTTACCTCATCTTTTTTCACCTCAGATAATCCGTGAAGGGAGGCATCAAAAAGGGACTCCAGATTCCAGGCACTCTCGGTGCCCAATGTGCAAAAGTCAACAGCGTTGTCTGCCACACTACGGGAGTCTTGGCATAATTCAAATATTTTGGGCCGCCCCTCTCCCGGTTACCGGAGAAGAGAACGCCTTCCTCAACTCTGCCATGCAATCCTTCAGATGACGACAAATGGTTGATTGTTGCTCCCAAACTGCCGTAGCCCAGGAGAGCGCCCATCCCGACATTAGCGTAATAATACACGGTATCTTCGATCGGTCTGAAGTAAACAAAGATGGCTGTAGCGCAAAAATAAGGGAGCACTAAGAAAACAAACCCCGGTAGGTACCAGGATCCCCAGAATATCACACCGGAGGAGGTAAGCGGGGTTCTCGGGGAGCCGGGGTAGGCTATACAAACTCACCACTAATAAACTCAGCAAAAAAAGAAACTGCCCTTTTTCAGGACCCTGTCTTTCAAAGATAATTTGTAAAAATCCAAATAACTTCACAGATCTTCATTGTAAAGGGTATAAACACTGTTTCCCATGCTTGTTCAATGAACAATAAACAATTAATGAACATGCACCTGTGGAACAGTCGTTAAGACGCTAACAGCTTACAGACGGTAGACAATTAAAGTCACTGTTATGAAAACTTAGGACACTGAAGAGGCCTTTCTACTGACTCTGAAAAACACCAAAAGAAAGATTCCCATGGTCCCTGATTATCTGTGTGAACGTGCCTTAGGCATGTTGCAAGGAGGCATGAGGACTGCAGTCGTGGCCAGGGCAATAAATTGCAATGTCCATACTGTGAGACGCCTAAGACATCACTACAGGGAGACAGGATGGACAGCTGTTCATCCTCACAGTGGCAGACCACATGGATCAACACCTGCACAGGATTGGTACATCCGAACATCACACCTGCGGGACAGGTACTGGATGGCAACAACAACTGCCCGAGTTACACCAGGAACACACAATCCCTCCGTCAGTGCTCAGACTCTCCACAATAGGCTGAGAGAGGCTGGACTGAGGGCTTGTAGACCTGTTGTAAGGCAGGTCCTCACCAGACATATTGCCTATGGGCACAAACCCACTGTCGCTGGACGAGACAGGACTGGCAAAAAGTGCTCTTCACTGACGAGTTGCAGTTGTGTCTCACCAGCGTTGATGGTCGGATTCACGTTCATCGTCGAAGGAATGAGCGTTACACCGAGGCCTGTACTCTGGAGCGGGATCGATTTGGAGGTGGAGGGTCCGTCATGGTCTGGGGCGGTGTGTCACAGCATCATCGAACTGAGCTTGTTTTCATTGCAGGCAATCTCAACGCTGTGCGTTACAGGGAAGACATCCTCCTCCCTCATGTGGTACCCTTCCTACAGGCTCATCCTGACATGACCCTCCAGCATGACAATGCCACCAGCCATACTGCTCATTCTGTGCGTGATTTCTTGCAAGACAGGAATGTCAGTATTCTGCCATGTCCAGCGAAGAGCCCGCATCTCAATCCCATTGAGCATGTCTGGGAGCTGTTGGATCGGAGGGTGAGGTCTAGGGTCATTCCCACCAGAAATGTCTAGGAACTTGCAGGTGCCTTGTTGGAAGAGTGGGGTAACATCTCACAGCAAGAACTGGCAAATATTGTGCAGTCCATGAGGAGGAAATGCACTGCAGTACTTAATGCAGCTGGTGGCCACACCAGATACTGACTGTTACTTTTGATTTTGACGCCCCCTTTGTTCAGGGACACGTTGTTCAATTTCTGTTAGTCACATGTCTGTGGAACTTGTTCAGTTTATGTCTCAGTTGTTGAATGTTATGTTCATACAAATATTTACACATGTTAAGTTTGCTGAAAATAAACACAGTTGGCAGTGATAGGACATTTCTTTTTTGCTGAGTTTAGAAAAAAGGTAACAGGGTGGTTGTGGGTTCTCAGAGGCGGCAGGCTGCCTATGAGCTAACTCCCTGATTTTCTCCATAATAGCCTTAAATCCTTGGTCGTGGCATTCCATCAGGGAACAAAGCCCTTCCAGAAGGTCCTGTAGTAGCTCCTCATGCCTCCCAATTGTGACTCCCTGCAGGGAGACAGTGTGGCGGAGCTGGTCCAAGTCTGCTGGGTCTGTCATGGCCAGTTCGTACTGTAAGGGCACAAGGTGAGACCCAGATGCAGACACGGGAGGCAGATTGTTTGAGTCTCTGATATTTATTAGAATCCAAAAAGGTTAGGCAAGAGAATGGTTGTGGACAGGCAAAAGATCAAAACCAGGCCAGAGTCCAGGCGGTACAGAGTGGCAGGCAGGCTCGAGGTCAGGGCAGGCAGAATGGTCAGGCAGGCGAGTACAGAGTCCAGACAGGCAAGGGTCACAACCGGGAGGACTTGCAGAAACAGAGCGCTGGAGAACAGGGAGAACCACACTGGTTGACTTGACAAACAAGACGAAATGGCAACATACAAGCAGGGAACACAGGAGTAAGTACCCAGGCACTAATGAGGAAAACAGGTGACACCTGGGAGGTGGGTGGAAACAATCACAAAGACAGGTGAAACAGATCAGGGCGTGACAGATAGGTTATTTGGAGGTTTTTGACTAACTTTCGTAAAACGTTCACTGAATGTTTCAATAAGACTTTTATTAACACTGCTAGCTTACTTGGGGTTAACTTTTTTTAAACTCAAGCACTGATAGGACACATGGAAATTCATTTTCTTAGGCATTAATCATGCAAACACATGTATTTTTTATTGTGACACAGCATCAGTGAGATTCAAACCTATAATCGTCTGTTCTCTATCCAATGAATTAGTACCCTGTGCCACAAGGATGGATTTAGCATGCCATGTTTTTTCACGCATACAAAGCTGTTCATTTTAGTTTATTTAACATATCCCATTTCAAAGGAAACATGCACGTCTATGATCAGGTTTGACCAATTAGTGGGTGTGGCCAACACAGCTGAACACACTTAAAAAGATAGAGGATAGAGTTTTGTTGATGCTGAGAACAGAATATATATGTTTTTTACATTCTTAGAACATTCTCTAAACATTACTAAAGGCGTGTTGTGTTTTTTATGGAACATTCTCTCTTAACGTTCTCTGAACTATTTGAGAACATTACCAATGTCGAACAATACCAAAACTGAAATGAAATGTAACCATGTTTGAACTTTTAAAGTAATGAAATACAAAGATACAAAGTTCCTTAACTGTGCTGAGAATGTTCCAAATCCAAGCAACTATGCTGCAGCATTCCCAGAAAATTGTGGGAAGGTTGTATGCAAAATAACCATAGGACAACCACTGTCTCACTCAGCTCTAAGAAATATAGGGTCCTCAGAACGTTATGTGCTAGCTGGTGATATAGTAGGAACCTACACCAATGAGATGCATCCTGTACTGAAGAAGATTCTATTTTGTGTTTGTGTCGATAATACAGTATGTGACTAGGAAGGGAGGTGGAGGTTTGAACGGAGGAAGGAAAGGACAGGAGAAAGAAGTAGATTTGAATGGAATTGACTCAATGGATGTGTGAATATTGTACTGTATACTACTGTACTCTACTGTACTCTGCTGTATTGCAGTCTACTGTGTACTGAGTGAGACATAATAAAAGACACGACAGAGGTAGTTAACAGGGGACAGAAGTATACTGAACCCTCAACTCAACCCTATTCTCCCAGTTTACCTTCACACACTGCCCCTCCCCTGTTCCCACTAAGAGCTTTCTTCACCTTGATGAGATAAAACCCATCAATAGGAATCTCATTGTCTCGCTGACGCCACATCACTGACTGGTAGCAGGGAAATGATTTATCATTTAAGTGCATGAAGGCATCTTTACACACAGTAATTCAGTTTGATGTGTTTGCCCTTTGTGGCGCAGCTAACATCTTTAATTTTCTCAAGCTGTCGCATCCATTATAGCATTGAAATGGAATTGTTAGAGAAATTCCAGTCATCTGGGGATTTTCAGTACCTATACTGTTCTCTTTGAAGTAGAAAGAAGAATCGATATAAGTTTAAATTTTAGACATGTAAAAAACAGAACGTAAGCAGAATCCGTGTGGATGAGGCAAGGTAGACCAACAAGATGTGACTGGTCTGGGCCATATCTGATCTTGTGAAGGCTACTGGACATGCACATGGATTAATCATTCATAGACAACATCGGCCTGAACTTGTGAAGACCTATGGACAGGAACATTAGATAATCAGTCATAGGCACCATTAGACCTGCAGTAGGAGTGTGCATGTCATGCCACCAATATAATCTATGCCCCAATGTCTGAGCCAATAAGAGAATGGAAACTAAGAAAGACAACAAGATTCATGAAGTGGAGTGATGATGTTATGTAAGGGTAAGACTGTATAAAGCCAAGTGCTAAGAATGGAGATTCAGTTCTTCCATGGAATTGCTCGGCTTTGTTACTGTTTGCAATAAAGTCTATTTGAATTCACAAGCTCCGGTATCTGAGAAATATTTGATTCAATATTTCCACGACAGAATCAGGAAGCAGCAGACACAATGGGTGCGTCTAAAATGGCATCCTTTTTACTGTAGTGCACTACTTTTAACCAGGGCCCATAGGGCTCTGGTCAAAACAAGTTCACTGTACAGGGAATAGTGTGCCATTTGTAACGTAACAGTGCTATTGTTGGACTTGCCGCCACATGCACTGTGCACGCCTCATGAGAAGGGAGAGAAGAGAGAGACATGTTTAACACAGAAATTATCTCAGAATAGAAGCACTGGGATATATTGTTTTCTGGGTCTAACGGAGCAGAATGTCAGAAGTGTGAGTGCATGTGACGCACTCTCTCACATCCTCCAACACAAACCTGGGTTCTGTTCATTAGTTGATGCAACGGAAAATGTTTTAAAGTGCTTGGCAATAGAAACAAAGAATGAGTGTGTGATGATGTGCCTATGAGCCATCACCATGTCGGGACACTTTCCTCCATTTCTCCCCACACAACTGGACTGACTGTTTGGTACAACCACCCCCTCCTCGCTCTATATCTATCTCTGTGCCAGTGTGAACGTGTTAATAACACTGCTCTTTCTCTCTACTTCTTTTGGATACTCAACTCCTTCTATATATTTCTCTCCTCTGTTGTCCCTTCTACCTCCCACCCATTCCCATCCACCCTCTTGCTCCCCACCCTCTCTCTCCTTGTCTCTCCCTCCCCACACTTTATCTGTCTCTCTCCCCGTGTCCCTCCACTTTCTTTTCCTCTCTCTCTCCCACTCTCCCTTTCTCTCTTTCTTTCTCTCTCTCCCTCCAGTTCCCTCAAATGTCTTTCCATCTTATTCCCTATATCTATCTCCCCTATATCTCTATCCTCTTCTCTGTCATAGAGCCTTAGTGTCTGTCTCTGTTATCTCTAGTTTCTGCAGGCTGTCTGGGCTGCTATGGTTCAGCAGGCTGTAAACAGTACAGGGAGGTCTAGCTGAGCCTAGTCACACACGAGAGAGTGAGTGATTTGTCCTCCATAGCCCTTGTTCATTAAAACAGATTAAGAGATAGCATTAACATACAGCACTAACATTGACTGTCGTTACCGTAAGTGTGCTAATCACAGCAAAGGCCATTGTTTGTTTTGACTTGGTTAAGTAGGCTTTGTGTGTGTGTGTGTTTGGCCTATCACGGCACTGACGATGAATGTAAATAAAGTGGGTCTCAGGCTCACATTGGGGTTGTGTCCCAAATGGCACCCTATTCCCTGTGTAGTGCACTACTTTTAACCAGGGCTTATATGGCTCTGGTCAAAGGTAGTGCACTATGTAGCGAATAGGGTGCCATTTAGGATGCAATATTTTATCCCCATGCGATCTCAATGTCACCTGGCCTCTGTCACTTTATTTTCACACAGACAGAATGAGAGTATATTTAAGCAATCATGAGAGTATCCTGTTACTACAGAGACTGGATAAAGACAGAATAAAACAAGGATGTGCCCGCTTTTAGACCAGGATATATTTGTCCCAGATGGCACCCTTTTCCCTATTTAGTGCGCTATACTTTTAACCAGGGCCCATAGGGCTATGGTCAAAAGTAGTGCACAATATAGGGAATAGGTTGCTATAGTATTTGGGATGTTACACAGACCTCTGCTTTGCTAGCTGTAATATAATGATGTCTAAAGGAAACTAGTTTGATGCAGATTCTTTCCTTCCACACAGTGGCTCCTACTGCAAAACTCTGAACAAAACACAATGTACCTACTCTAAACTGTGTGATGATTCTTCCAACCACGCACCCAGACAAGTTTAGATTTCTTTTGAAGTTTAGCTTTCTTTCGTTGCACCTAAACAAGTTGAGCTCTCTTAAAAAGTCAACCATATCTCTACTCCACCTCAGGGCCAATTGCACCAACTGTTCCTACATATTTATGAGGTGTAAAACAAAAGAAGCAGGCCCGGATCTCACCCCGAGCCATGGAGAGAAGTTATAAAACAAACCACAAACTTGCACTGTTTCCTCAACAGCTTTTGATGCAGATACCCTGCCAAAGGGTTGGATATGGGGAAATGTGTGTGTGCGAGAGAATGTGTGAGGGGCGCTTGTGTATTTCTGTGAACAGGGAATCGATTTATATACTGTATGGAGAGATAAGTGTGCATGTGTGTGTTTCTGTTTGTGTGTATCCCTGTGCGTCTGCGTTTGTGTGTGTGTGCGTGCATTTGTGTGTGTGTGTGTGTGTGTGTGTGTGTGTGTGTGTGTGTGTGTGTGTGTGTGTAGGCTGGCTGGAGGGCAGCGGAAACCATGCAACAGAAAACTTTTAAAGTGCTTTGCAATGGAAAACAAATAAGTTGTGTTTCTTATTGCGCAAGTTCAGGTAATTCCTCCCTGTTTCTCTGTTTCAGGACATTTTCATCCATTTATTGCCTGCTCAAAAGCACCCAGGTTGAGAGGTTGAAGACATAGTGAGAGGTGAGAGGAGGATAAGAGGATGAAAGGAACAGAGCAGAAAAAGAGAAAAGAAAACACAGGTAAATTATGCATCAGCTGCCTCACTTTAACAAGGAAGACTGTAGGAGATGTAGTCTGTAACAAGTTTCCAAGCAACGGGGGAAAAAGAGGAATAATATTTGTCTAGATAAAAGTTGGGCTGGTGACGTTATAATTTATGACACTAGAGGCCGTGACATCGCTCTGCCTAATGATCAAAGACAAGCTAACAAGCAACCCAATCAGTCAGTCAGGGACTTGTGGGATGCAGTAGTCACACAATGTAGCTTTGCTAGTTTACATTAATACAGGGTTAACATGGGGGTTGCTAACACAGTGCAAGATCCATTGAAAGGATGGGGCTAATGTAGAGGATGGCTAAGTCTTGCCTGAGACTCAGAAATGCCTTGCCATTGAATATCATTGAAATCCACTCAACCAAGGCCCGCCAATAGAGCTATTTTTACTGTATATTCCCTCCTTTACTTTATATTCTCTGAGTCCTACTCAACTTACACTAAAATAAAGTTGTGTAAGATTGTCGAAGAGAGTGTGTGGATTGAGTTGGAAATTGAGAGAGATCGATATCATAAAGAGAGCGAGAATTTGGAAAATATGACTTATGCATTGAAAATGGGTTTTTATTAGGTCTGTGCAAATGTCATTGACTCACTGTGTATTCTCATGACTTATGATTAACTAGTAGAAAAGCTCACACAACAGAAGAACCCATTGACTATGTCCCAAATGGCACCTGACTCTTCTCTATATGTGTGGCGGCCCAGAAGAACCTGTCAGATGTCCAGCCACCCATTGTTGGCAAAATGGAAATAAAATGCCAGGAGTGAAAATGACTGGCATGTGTAATTGATATGTGTAATGAATAATTTACTTTGAACCCTTTACTTTCTTGTGGTGTATAAATAGTATGTGTTTACAAGTCTTAAATATGTCAATTTAATTGTTTTGACATGTTAGCAAAAGTGAAACTGTTCACGTTCGGTGCCTGGCTAGCCAACTGACAGCTCCCGTCTTGGCTTAGGCCTCCTAGGCTACATCGTGAAATTAAGCTGATTGTGATATTAATAGGATAATTGGCCCTTTCTAGTAAGATAACTTATGGTACAAGAGTGAATATTATTGGCTACTATGAACTATGTAGGCTATCGATAGATCAGAGAGAATAATTTTTCTATCTCAATACGATAGCTCATTTGTACAGTTGCAGAGCATACAGCCAGCTCAGCTGCCGGTCTCTGCAGCCCGAGCTGCAAAATGTCACGTTTGTTGGAATGAATGTCGGACCAAGGCGCAGTGAATGTTGAGTTCCACATTATTTATTAGAAAGTGAAACTAAGCAAAGACAAAAACAAATAAACTAACAAGGAACCATGACTACAGCGAATGCTACGTGCACTAACTCAAATCAATATCCCATAACCCACAGGTGGAAAAAATACTACTTAAGTATGATCCCCAATTAGAGACAATGGTAGCCAGCTGCCTCTAATTGGGAATCATACCAAACACCCAAACATAGAAAAACTAAACTAGAACCCCACATAGAAAATAATAACTAGAAAACCACCCAGTCACACCCTGACCTACTCTACCATAGAAAATAAGAGCTCTCTATGGTCAGGACGTAACACAAAATATCTTATTCACACACATGAGAGGATGATGTAAAGATATTACAGAAATAATTGCCAGTTCCCTGCAACTAGGCTATGTATCAACAGATCAGAGTGCAGAATGATTCACATTTTCCATCTCATTATGAAGTTGATAGGGATAAGGGGAGTTTATCCGCGATTGCTTTCCTAGCCTAACTGAAAGCTAAATCCATGAGGCTGGCCCAAATTAAATCATAGCCTATGGAGATGACAGACAGGGATCAAAAGGCAAACATTGATGTATATTTTGTACCCTACCTCATGTTAAACGATAGCCTACCCTACTCATTAGAAATGAGAGACATTTCAGTCACCCTGTCCTAATTCACATTTAATATTCCTGCATTTGTCAGCCTCCCCCCAATGATCAAAGCATAGGCGTTGGATTATATGCTATCCTTTATCCCAGTTAAAGTATTATCTATAAATCTTTTAAATGAAAAGTAATTACGGAGAAACTGCCGGCATCCGCTTCTTGTGAATATGGTTAAAGTATTCAGCTGCATGTCTCCCCCTCCCTCGAGCTTCCTGCCGTGTCTGAAATGAAGACATCAACTTCCAAATTGACAGCTGTCAATCATTAGAATGGCAGCCTTTTCAGATAGTGAAGTTGCTCATTGTTTAAACAAATTACATCTAATTCATGTGAAAACTTTGCCAGTGGTTCTGACTTGGCAGAATTGATAAATTGTCACGCCCGGACCTTAGATTGCCGTTTATTTTCTCTTTTTTGGGTTAGGTCAGGGTGGGATGTGGGGTGGGCATTCTATGCCATTCTATGTTGTCTATTTCTTTGTGTTTAGCCAAGTATGGTTCCTAATCAGAGGCAGCTGTCTATCGTTGTCTCTGATTAGGAATCATACTTATGCAGCCCTTTTTCCCCTCCTTCAGTGTGGGATCTTTTTTTTTTTTTCTTTTTTGCACAGCTCAGTTTAGCATGCAGAACGTGACGGTCGTTTTTCCTTTGTTTATTGTTTTGATTTAGTGTTCTGAGTTAAAATAAATGTATCATGAGCACTTACCACGCTGCACTTTGGTCTCCTCATTATGACGATCGTCACATTAATTATTATTTCACAAGTGGTCCTGCTTCTGCTGCTAAAGAAGCCGATGAGAGAGGATGTCAGTGACAGCATTGAAAGTGACACTGATGGTCCTTCTTTCCAAAAAATGGCATTTGACCAATTCAGATGAAGAAAACAATATGACTGACAGTGAACAAGGTAAACAAATGAATCAGTCATGAACAGTTATGAACAGATCTGGGAGATGATGTGTGGTAAGTGATTGAGCTAACATATGACTAGACAGCAGTCCTCAGCAGTTTCTTCAGGAACGTGATGGGGATAAAAAATAACCACAATTTTCATTTCACACAGGGGTCAGGGTCTGTGAAGATCCAGGAGTTTGCAGACAGTGACGTCACACAGCAAAGTCTGCTTAAAGATGAAGAGCCACCTGTGAGACAAATGCTTTCAGTAATCGTTCCAAAAGGATTGGATGCAAAACGTCAATGGTATCTCCATGATGAGAAGGCCTCACTGCTGAAGAGTGTAGGGACATCCCCACCCCTTTCCCATCAGTTCCTAATCCTGGGAGGATGGCTTACTTTGAGGACTCTGACTGACTCTGAAAATAATTCAGTAACTTCGCACGCACACACACACACACACTAACAACTTAAACAACTCAAGTAGATCTAGGCCTACAGTAATGTTTAGCAGTTACATAATTTAA
Organism: Salmo trutta; assembly: GCF_901001165.1. Taxonomy (NCBI): domain Eukaryota; kingdom Metazoa; phylum Chordata; class Actinopteri; order Salmoniformes; family Salmonidae; genus Salmo; species Salmo trutta. Next base: position 36,764,955 of record NC_042960.1, on the reverse strand, counting down.
ATACAAATCTGAACTGTCATTATAAATTGTAAATATAGTATTATAAACTGGGTGTGTCAAGCCCTGAATGCTGATTGGCTGAATATACACTGCTCAAAAAAATAAAGGGAACACTAAAATAACACATCCTAGATCTGAATGAATGAAATAATCTTATTAAATACTTTTTTCTTTACATAGTTGAATATGCTGACAACAAAATCACACAAAAATAATCAATGGAAATCCAATTTATCAACCCATGGAGGTCTAGATTTGGAGTCACACTCAAAATTAAAGTGGAAAACCACACTACAGGCTGATCCAACTTTGATGTAATGTCCTTAAAACAAGTCAAAATGAGGCTCAGTAGTGTGTGTGGCCTCCATGTGCCTGTATGACCTTCCTACAACGCCTGGGCATGCTCCTGATGAGGTGGCGGATGGTCTCCTGAGGGATCTCCTCCCAGACCTGGACTAAAGCATCCGCCAACTCCTGGACAGTCTGTGGTGCAACGTGGCGTTGGTGGATGGAGCAAGACATGATGTCCCAGATGTGCTCAATTGGATTCAGGTCTGGGGAACGGGTGGGCCAGTCCATAGCATCAATGCCTTCCTCTTGCAGGAACTGCTGACACACATGAGGTCTAGCATTGTCTTGCATTAGGAGGAACCCAGGGCCAACCGCACCAGCATATGGTCTCGAAAGGGGTCTGAGGATCTCATCTCGGTACCTAATGGCAGTCAGGCTACCTCTGGCGAGCACATGGAGGGCTGTGTGGCCCCCCAAAGAAATGCCACCCCACACCATGACTGACCCACCGCCAAACCGGTCATGCTGGAGGATGTTGCAGGCAGCAGAACGTTCTCCATGGCGTCTCCAGACTCTGTCACATCTGTCACATGTGCTCAGTGTGAACCTGCTTTCATCTGTGAAGAGCACAGGGTGCCAGTGGCGAATCTGCCATTCTTGGTGTTCTCTGGCAATTGCCAAACGTCCTGTACGGTGTTGGGCTTTAAGCACAACCCCCACCTGTGGACGTCGGGCCCTCATACCACCCTCATGGAGTCTGTTTCTGACCGTTTGAGCAGACACATGCACATTTGTGGCCTGCTGGAGGTCATTTTGCAGGGCTCTGGCAGTGCTCCTCCTGCTCCTCCTTGCACAAAGGCGGAGGTAGCGGTCCTGCTGCTGGGTTGTTGCCCTCCTACGGCCTCCTCCACATCTCCTGATGTACTGGCCTGTCTCCTGGTAGCGCCTCCATGCTCTGGACACTACGCTGACAGACACAGCAAACCTTCTTGCCACAGCTCGCATTGATGTGCCATCCTGGATGAGCTGCACTACCTGAGCCACTTGTGTGGGTTGTAGACTCCGTCTCATGCTACCACTAGAGTGAAAGCACCGCCAGCATTCAAAAGTGACCAAAACATCAGCCAGGAAGCATAGGAACTGAGAAGTGGTCTGTGGTCACCACCTGCAGAACCACTCCTTTATTGGGGGTGTCTTGCTAATTGCCTATCATTTCCACCTGTTGTCTATTCCATTTGCACAACAGCATGTGAAATTTATTGTCCATCAGTGTTGCTTCCTAAGTGGACAGTTTGATTTCACAGAAGTGTGATTGACATTGTATTGTTTAAGTGTTCCTTTTATTTTTTTGAGCAGTGTATATATCAGACCATATACCACATCTATGACAAAACATGTATTTTTACTGTTCTAATTATGTTGGTAACCAGTTTATAATAGCGATAAGGCACCCCGGGCTTGCGTAGTGCCTAAGAACAGCCCTTAGCCGTAGAATATTGACAATATACCATAACCCCTCGTTCCTTTTTGCTTAATTACATAATCAGAATATTGTAATTATTGTATAATTATATATAGCCTTTAATATAATTATTATAGTTAATCTTTGGTGATCTTTCACCCTGTATCCACCCTGTTAATGAACTTTAAACTGATGTGAAAAATAAATGATACAAAGAAATAATAATATTGGCTCTGAAATGTGTTCATTCTACTGGTACCAATAATTCAACACTATAGTTGTTAAATAATTTTTTCTATGTGATATTTTATTGCAAATAATATGAATAAGTGTTTCAAAAGATATATATAATAAACAACCCAATAGAGTGTTGGTGTTTTTCTTTCAGGCTTTCTTAGAATTAGAATGAAATTCAATGGAGTCCTTGAACGCAGTTTTTCTCTTTTTACTTTGGAGATGTAGATGACTTTCAAATATAATTACTTCGGTTCTGTGAAAGATGTCTGTGTTATTAAAACATATTTGTATTCAAGAGAGTTTGTAGTTTTCAGAAATATACACAGTCCCAAAAGTCGAAATTTCACAATGTGAAAGGTTTTCCTGGGCCGCCACACATATAGTGCACTACTTTTGACCAGAGTCCTACAGGCCCTGGTCAAAAGTAGTGTACTAAATAAGGAATAGGGTGCCATTTGGGACGTAGCCACTGTATGGAAAACAGGCCTGACTTTACTATCAACTATTCTTTTCCTCACTTCTTCTTCTCACTCCACTGTTCACCTTTTAGAAAGAGGGGAAATTCTCCATGCACAAGCACATCCAATCCCACAAAAAATCCAATGTATTATTCAGAGCCTTTCTTCATTTTTTTCATTGCCTTTTTCTGGAAAACCCTGAATCTAATAATTATTCTGAGAAATTAAAGCACACCTTTATGAAAGCCTGAGCTGCAGCTGATTTTTTGTCACTGGCCAACACACAATACTCCACCCATAATGTCAAAGTGGAACTATGTTTTTTTTTATATATATATTTACAAATTAATAACATTTTTAAAGCTGAAAGGTCTTGAGTCAAAAAGTATTCAACACCTTTGTTATGGCAAACCTAAATAAGATCAGGAGTAAACATTTGCATAAGTCACATAATAAGTTGCATGGACTCACTCCGTGTGCAATAATAGGGATTGAGAGGATTTTTGAATGACTACCTCATCTCTGTACTTCACACATACAAGTATCTGTAAGATCGACGTGTTTCGACGCGTTTCGTGACAAAACATTTCTAAATATTCCATTACCGTACTTCAAAGCATGTCAACCGCTGTTTAAAATCAATTTTATGCCATTTTTCTCGTAAAAAAGCGATAATATTCCGACCGGGAAACCCTGTTTTAGTTCAAAGACAGAGAAAATAAAAACATGGTGTTGCCTCGTGCATGCGCCTCAGTCTCATTGTACTCTGATCGACCACCATCCAAATGCGCTAATGTTTTTCAGCCAGGGGCTCCAAAGACATCATTCAGCTTTTTGCCGCCTTCTGAGAGCCTATGGGAGCCGTAGGAAGTGTCACGTTACAGCAGAGATCCTCAGTTTTCAATAAAAAGAGTGAAGAAGGCCAAGAAATTGTCAGACAGGCCACTTCCTGTAAGGAATCTTCTCAGGTTTTTGCCTGCCATATGAGTTCTGTTATACTCACAGACACCATTCAAACAGTTTTAGAAACTTTAGGGTGTTTTCTAACCAAAGCCAATAATTATATGCATATTCTAGTTTCTGGGCAGTAGTAATAACCAGATTAAATCGGGTACGTTTTTTATCCGGCCGTGTAAATACTGCCCCCTATCCCTAACAGGATAAACTATGGAATTATTACTTTACTACTATAGCCCAGAGAAATGCATTGAATAACACATGCATGAATGCCAAAAAGACAGTCCAAAAGTATGTCATAAGAAACAAGGTTTTGAAGTGTAGGAGGCAGGGGCGGCAGGGTAGCCTAGTGGTTAGAGCGTTGGGCTAGTAACCAAAAGGTTGCAATGTGGATCAGAAGTTTACATACACTCAATTAGTATTTGGTAGCCTTGCCTTTAAATTGTTTCACTTGGGTCAAACATTTCGGGTAGCCTTCCACAAGCTTCCCACAATAAGTTGGGGGAATTTTGGCCCATTCCTGAGTCAGGTTTGTGGGCCTCCTTGCTCACTCACGCTTTTTCAGTTCTGCCCACACATTTTCTATAGCATTGAGGTCAGAGCTTTGTGACGGCCACTCCAATACCTTGACTTTGTTGTCCTTAACTCATTTTGCCACAACTTTGGAAGTCGGCTTGGGGTCATTGTCCATTTCGAAGACCCATTTGCGACCAATCTTTAACTTCTTGACTGATGTCTTGAGATGTTGCTTCAATATATCCACATAATTTCCCTTCCTCATGATGCCATCTGTTTTGTGAAGTGCACCAGTCCCTCCTGCAGCAAAGCACCCCCACAACATGATGCTGCCACCCCCGTGCTTCATGATTGGGATGGTGTTCTTCAGCTTGCAAGCCTCCCCCTTTTTCCTCCAAACATAACGATGGTCAATATGGTCAAACAGTTAAATTTTTGTCTCATCAGAGTAGAGAACATTTCTCAGAAAAGTACGATATTTGTCTCCCATGTGCAGTTGCAAACCACAGTCTGGCTTTTTTATGGCGGCTTTGGAGCAGTAGCTTCTTCCTTGCTGAGTGGCCTTTCAGATTATGTCGATATAGGACTCGTTTTACTGTGGATATAGGTACTTTTGTACCTGTTTCCTCCAGCATCTTCACAAGGTCCTTTGCTGTTGTTCTGGAATTGATTTGCACTTTTTGCACCGAAGTACGTTAATCTCTAGGAGACAGAATGCGTCTCCTTCCTGAGCGGTATGATGGCTGCGTGGTCCCATGGTGTTTATACTTGCGTACTATTGTTTGTACAGAAGAACGTGGTACCTGCGTTTGGAAATTGCTCCCAAGGATGAACCAGACTCGTTGAGGTCTACAATCTTTTTTCTGAGGTCTTGGCTGATTTCTTTTGATTTTCCCATGATGTCAAGCAAAGAGGCACTGAGTTTGAAGGTAGGCCTTGAAATACATCCACAGGTACACCTCAAATGATGTCAATTAGCCTATCGGAAGCTTCTAAAGCCATGACATCATTTTCTGGAATTTTCCAAGCTGTTTAAAGGCACAGTGAATTTAGTTTATGTAAATGTCTGACCCACTGGAATTGTGATACAGTGAATTATAAGTGAAATAATCTATCTGTAAACAATTGTTGGAAAAATGACTTGTGTCATGCACAAGGTAGATGTCCTAAACGACTTGCCAAAACTATAGTTTGTTAACAAGAATTTTGTGGAGTGGTTGAAAAACGAGTTTTAAAACTTCCGACTTCAACTGTAAGTGCAGTATAAACAAACAATGTAGTCATTTCTGTCAAAGTGTGTGAAATGTTGAAAGCACTGTACAGTATGTCAAAGGAACTGAGTGTATCATAATGACTAATTGTTGTTTTCACATGTGTGGTGTTCCAAAACCAAGTTTTTTCCATAAGGTGCCTGTCATGCCAAATAATGTCCCACGGCCAAATAGTGTCCCCCTCTATGTCCCAATGGGAATTGGTAAACTATTAGCGTCCATTTCCATATCAACGGTGGGACGATCTAATGATTAGAATTTTGGAGATCATTACAGCCTAAATGACGTTCTTTTCATCATCACTATGCAAACAATGATGATTTTCACAACAATTTCACTGTTTAAACAAGTTTTGTTTAGCTAATAACATGAAAACATGAATTTGAACTACTTTTTGGTACCTTGTTAACATTACAACATGAAATCCATGTCTTAAACATTGCTACGTTTAGGAAATGGCAAAGAAAACGTGTAATCTGCTTACAGATCACGAAGTCAGCTAATTTCAGCTCCATTCATATGAAAATCCATTTGATTCATACACTGGCTTGTCTGGCTGTCATGTTTTTATTTTAACCTGTCTTTCCCTTATCTACACTGAAATAATATCATTTCAGTAGTCCTCTATTCTGATTTTTTTTTCTATCTCGCATAGCTCATTAATACACCATTGTGGTTGAATATATATGTATCTATGTAGGTCTTAGGCTACAACAATGAATAATGTTGAACAAATAAATACCATCAAAGGATATCATACAACTTACAATAATGAACATCTTGTGAAACAGCTGTGAAAACCAACCTGGCAAAATGTAAGATTTTAATACATAAACTTTGATAGTTTTTGGTACAGTTGTGTCAGTGAATGTTTTTTCACAAATTGCTTGTGCGCTCACATGGCAATCATAGACTAAAATACAGAACTCTGCTGTGTGGAATATAGGGGAGGTGGTTGCTGTGTGGGTTGGAGGTTCTCAACAGGCAGCCAGTCTCAGAAGGGGGACATGAAGAGGGAGACTGCAATATCCAGGCACTGCTGCTCTCTTTGTTCTGATTATTTGCAGTGCTAGTGTTTTTAGTTAACCTGTGTATCTCACATATTGTGTGCCCAGTATGATAAAGAGCAGATAATGACAACAACAGTAGCTGTAGATTATGTAATGAAAAGTTGGAGGGTGGTTGGTAATGGAGGACATCAGGTGGATCCACGTCTGGGTGTTGGGCAGAACCCCTAGGTCCTGGGGAACAGGAGCAGAGTTAAAGGGAAAAGGGTAGGAGACAGAGACATAAACAAGCAAACACACAGGTTACAGTAAAGAACATTTGATAGATTGGTGCAGTGTGAAAATGGGAGATAAGTACTTTTCAACAGTTTTGGAAGGTATTGCCTACCACAAGCTGGCCCCCCTCTGACACAGAGCACAGAGAATCAGACTGATCCGAACTCACTGGTTCTGGTGGACGGGATACCTCCTCGGGGGCTCAGACAGTCAGTCGATGGTCTAAAGTCATTTGGAGAGGTAAATTGAAGAGGTACATTTTTATAAGCTTAGCATAAATATCATTTCTTGTTTTCTCAAATGTCAACCAAGCTTAACATGCTTTGTCTATTGGGCTTCAATGAAGTGTACAGCGTCAGTGCTTCCAGTGGTCGACCATCCAACTGCTCCAACTGTAAAAGATTGTTCGCTTCCACTGAGGTAACCCTAGGAAGACAAAGAGAAAAATATCAGTGCTAGGGAAACTGAAACTAGCATCAGGTTATTTTGTGTGCAAATGCAAATAATTATTATCAAGATTTTTTATATTCACTTTAACAGATGGTGACCCCAGCTAGGAGTGAAAGAGCAGCGAGATTTCCCAGGTCTTACCTTCCTTTCATCCTTCTTCCAAACCAAGTAACTCGCCCGGATGTCGTAGCACTTGGTCCCCTTCTTGATTCTGCTCCGGTAACTCTCCTTCTGTTTCTCCTGCGCCTTGTCCATCTTCAGTCTCAACTTCTTTGCTCAACTTGATTGATAACAGGAATACATGGAATTATATTTCATATTACAAATATATTTCTTACATATCTCTCGGTGCTCAACAAAATAAATTAATAGCGGATAATCTTTTTTACCTGGTCAAAAACCTCCACATCCTTCTTAGTCCGTGCCTGAAGGTGTTCTGATCTGGTTCGACAACTTCCACCACATCAGGTGGAGTTCCAGGGATCTGAAAGTACATTATACAAAAATAGCAATAGACAAACAACAACACTAAGTTAATCACAAATGTATAAGACTATGGTATATGCAATAATTGTATATACAATTGCATTGTTTGCCTCAGTCAACAGCTGCGGTTCCCGCCCGTACTCGGCCTGGATGCTGCTGTTGTGTGCGAAGAGAATTACCTTCAGGTTGTTCTCCCACCCTTCCTGGTACCAATCAAGGGATTTTCCCACAGCAGTTTTCAGTGTCTGGTTGATCCATTCACCAAACCTGGAGGAGGGGGTAGGAAAGCGTCATCTATTGACAATGTAAGATATTGAAATATGTCTGGTTACGTACCATGGAAAAACAAAAACGAATTGTAAAAAATAAATAAAACAAACCATTGGTGACAGAATAACCTATAACATCCATACCTTGTTCCAGCGTTAGAGAGAAGATTACTTTATTCTTACCCGTATCTGTGTCATACAGTATGTAGATTTTCATATTCGTAAGGATACTGAGACACACACACACACACACACACACACACACACACACACACACACACACACACACACACACACACTCTATAATATTAAACTCTGATGTGGTCAAATAAATAAACCATTACAATATTTTAATTGGGACAGTTACCTATCATGTGCCATGGTGAAACAACTGATGGGCTTCATCTCCAGCGGCACAGTCTTCGCCCTCTCAATCTTCTGGCAGGCTAGACAGGGTACTGACCTTTAATCAAACAGTGACAAATTGAAACATTGTGTGCTCTCTGATAAGACATTCATTGAAATAATAATAAGTTCAGATACAATAGAATGGGATTGATAAACAAAAGGTTATTTCACTTGCCCAGCTGTCCACCTCCTTGACAATTCCCCGTCAGAAGAAGTGTAGGTTGATTTTGGCAATCATGTGCTTCATTCCGAAATGGCCAGCATACATCTCGGTCAGCATGGCCTCCTTCTCCTCCTTAGTAAAAATCATCCTCCTGTGTGGCTAGCCATCCTTCCCCCTAGTTAAGGGCATTTGGAATTACCATAATGGCTTACACCTATCCATTTGATTTATCAGGTTTAACTTATAGCAAGACACCTCAATCTGACGGATACATTATTTTTATCCTGGCAGTCATTCTGAATGCAGGTTGTGGGTGATTAACAATTCCACTTGTTGGATATATTAACTCTGGCTGGATTCCAATAGGAATTACCCATTACTTTGCAAGCCAGCATAATGTGACTTGCAGGCCTGAAGTGGCCTGTAAACCAGGAGATTCCTAACACCCCTGTGTTAGGGTATAACTAGGCCCTCAAAGAAAAGCCTTATATATATATAATGTATTGTCATATAGCATTACATTTTTATGGCTAATAAGGCTGGTGGAACTGTTCATAGAGGGTTATAGGATGAAACCTACAAAGATAAAATTGTTCTTGGTAGAACCCTTTGTAGAGGGTTCTTGGTAGAACCATATACAGGGGGTTCTTTGAAGAACCCTACATAGAGGGTTCTGTATAGAACCCTCTGCAAAGGGTTCTACCCAGCACCAAAAAGGGTTCCCCTATGGGGACAAACCGAAAAACCCTATATGGTTCTACTTAGCACCTTTTTTTCTGAGAGTGTACGGTGCCCCAGGTCCATAGAGATGGACTTTCTCTGCTGGTTCTCACAAGGATGACTAGGCTGCCCAATATAGACCTGCCCAGCACAGCATCAAAACAGACTGACTATCACGACTCAGGCACAGGCACAGGGAAAACCCCTCTCTCCTCTCTCTGTCTTTGTCTCTCTCACACTCATACTCCCACACACTGAGCCAATATGTGAGAAAGTTGCTTGTTAAAAAAGGAACTGTTTTAACTTCTGGTGCCATCAACCTGCCAGAGAGAGTGTTTCCCGGACACTGCTGTCACAGCATGAGATGGCTCCCAACTCTACCCTTTTCTCTCTCTTTCTCTCTCAAATACACACACGTACGCATGCACACATATACGCACAAATGTACACACACAAACGTACAGTCAGGTCCAAAGTTATTGGCATCCTTGATAAAAGATGAGACTGTAAAAAATAAATAATACAAATACTGAGCTATATTTTATGCAAAAAATATAAACATACTTTGTTATTAAGCAAGTAATACTTAACTTTTTCACTTTTTTTGGAACAGAGCCTTTTTCTCAAATGTTTTATGAGATTGGAGAACACATTGGGAGGGATCTTAGACCATGCCTCCATACAGAATCTTTCCTGGTCCTAGATATCCCTCGTTTGCGCTTATGAACTGCCCTCATCAATTCAAACCACAGGTTTTCTATTGGGGTCTGGAGACTGAGATGGCCGTTGCAAAATATTGATTTTGTATGAATTTCTTTGTGGATTTTGATGTGTGCTTGGAAGATCCCATTTCGGCCTGGTTTGGCACTCCTCCTATTGGGTAAACAATGTGATGTCAGGAAAATACTATTCTTGTAGTGCTGTCTTGCGTATATACACTCAATGGCCAGTTTCTAGAAAATTGTTCTCTCCTACAGACATTGAGTCACATGGCTTGCTATATGAAGCAGGCAGACAGGCATCGAGGCATTCAGTTACTATTCGATTGAACCTTAGAATAGGCAAAAAGAGTGACCCAAACAACTTTGAGAGTGCTAGGTGCGCTGGTTCCAGTGTCTTAGAAACGTTCAGCCTCCTGGGCTGTTCACGTGTCTAGCTCATTGATGAGAGGTCGAAGGATAATGGCAAGAATCGTTCAAGCCAACAGGCGAGCCACAAACAGGCAAATAATGGCGCAGTACAACAGTGGTGTGCAGAACGACATCTCGGAACGCGCAACTCGTCAGCCCTTGTCACGGATGGGCTATTGCAGCAGATGACCACACCGGTTTCCACTCCTATCAGCTAAAAGCAAGAAGAAGCCGCTCCAGTGGGCACGCTATTACCAAAACTGGACAATTGAGGAGTGGAAAAACCTTGCCTGGTCTGAATACCGGTTACTGTTGTGTCATGCTGATGGCAGAGTCAGGATTTGTCATAAGCAGCATGAGTCCATAGCCCTATCCTGCCTGGTGTCAACGGTACAGGCTGGTGGTGTAATGGTGTGGGGAATGTTTTCCTGGCAGAAATTAGGTCCCTTGACACCAATTGAGCAATGTTTCCAAGCCCTGAAGAATTCAGGCTGTTCTGGAGGCAAAGGGGGGTCCGACCCAGTACTGTCACGTCCTGACCATAGAGAGTTCGTATTTTTCTATGGTAGAGTAGGTCAGGGCTTGACTGGGTGGTTTTGTCTAGTTTAGTTTTTCTATGTTATGTTCTAGTTTCTTGTTTCTATGTTGGGGTTTTCGTATGATTCCCAATTAGAGGCAGCTGGCCATCATTGTCTCTAATTGGGGATCATATTTAAGTAGTTGTTCTTCCCACTTGTGTTTTGTGGGAGATTATTTTGAGTTAGTGCATGTTGCACCTCTTCGTCACGGTTTGTTGTTTTGTTTATAGTTTATTGTATGTCTTGCATAGTTTTACATAAAAATAAATGATGTGGAACGACACCCTTGGTCTCCTTCATATGACGAATGTGACACAATCTCCCACCACCAAAGGACGAAGCAGCGTGGCCTGGAGTGGACATGGGAAGAGATGCTGGACGGCAAGGGACCCTGGATGCAGATTGGGGAGTACCGCCGTCCAAGGGAGGAGATAGAGGCAGCAAAAGAGGAACGGCGACGCTACGAGGAATTAGCACGGCAACAACGGAAGCCCGAGAGGCAGCTCCCCAAAAAATAAGGGGGGGCCACACGGAGTGGTCGGCGGAGCCGAGGGGTGAACCTGAGCCAGTCAGCGAGTCAAGTGAGGAACTCGACGAAAGATTCCGGAGAGAGGTGTTGGAGTTGAGAGTGCTGCAGAGCGGGCGTGCTTACCGTGGTGAGTGTGTGACCAGTCTGGCACCGTGTTATGCGGTGATGCGCACTGTATCTCCAGTGCGCATTCATAGCCCGGTGCGCACTGTGCCTGCGCCCCGCTTTTGCCGGGCTAAAGTGAGCATTCAGCCAGGATGGGTTGTGCCAGCTCTACGCTCCAGACCTGCAGTGCGCCTCCACGGTCCAGTATATCCTGCACCGGTTCTACGCACCAGGTCTCCAGTGCGCCTCCACAGCCCAGTACGTCCTGTGCCTCCTCCTTGCACTCTCCCTGAAGTGCATGTCCTCAGTCCAGTACGTCCTGTGCCTGCTCCTCGCACTGAAGTGCGTGTCACCAGTCTGGTGCCACCTGTCCCGGCTCCATGCACTAGGCCTCCAGTGCGCCTGCCCAGTCCGGTGCGTCCAAGGCCTGTTCTCCGCACTCGCCCTGAGGTGCGTGTTACCAGTCTGGTGCCACCTGTGCCAGCCCCACGCATCAGGCCTCCAGTGCACCTTCCCGTTCCAGAGCTTCCGGCGACAGTTCCCAGTCCAGAGCTTCCGGCGGGAGTTCCCAGTCCAGAGCTTCCGGCGACAGTTCCCAGTCCAGAGCTTCCGGCGACGTTTCACAGTCCGGAACCTCCAACGACGGTCCACAGTCCGGAGCCTCCAGCGACGGTCCCCAGTCCGGAGCCTCCAGCGACGGTCCACAGTCCGGAACCTCCTGAGACGGTCCCCAGTCCGGAGCCTCCAGCGACGGTCCCCAGTCCGGAGCCTCCAGCGACGGTCGGCAGTCCAGAGCCTCCACCGATGCTGGTGGGTTTGCAGGATGAGAGGGTTCGTCATCCTGCACCAGAGCCGCCTCCTATGCTGGCGGATCCACAGGATGATAGGGTTCTTCATCCCACACCAGAACCGCCTCCGATGCGGGAGGATCCACGGGATGAGAAGGTTCTTCGTCCTGCACCTGAGCCGCCACCAACACTACACACCCCTCTAACCCTCCCTTTTGGTTTCAGGTTTTGCGGCTGGAGTCCACACCTTTGGGGGGGGGGACTGTCACGGCCTGACCGTCACGGCCTGACCATAGAGAGCTCATATTTTTCTATGGTAGAGTAGGTCAGGGCGTGACTGGGGGGGTTTTGTCTTGTTCCATTTTTCTGTTATTTTCTATTTTCTTTTTTCTATGTTGGGGTTTTCGTATGATTCCCAATTAGAGGCAGCTGGTCATCGTTGTCTCTAATTGGGGATCGTATTTAAGTAGTTGTTTTTCCCACTTGTGTTTTGTGGGAGATTATTTTGAGTTAGTGCATGTTGTTAGTGCAGCTCTTCATCACGGTTTGTTGTTATGTTTATAGTTTATTGTATGTCTTGCATAGTTTCACATTAAAATAAATGATGTGGAACGATACCCACGCTGTGCCTTGGTCTCCTTCATATGACGAACGTGACAAGTACTAGATGGGTATACCTAATAAACTAGCCACTGAGCGTATGCATCTCAACTCACTGCCTTCCTGAAGAATAACAATGTATACGAAATGCTTCAGTCTGGTTTTAGACCCCACCATAGCACTGAGACTGCACTCGTGAAGATGGTAAATTACCTTTTAATGGCGTCAGACCAATGCTCTGCATTTGTCCTCGTGCTCCGAGACCTTAGTGCTGGTCTGGTTTAGATCTTATCTGTCTGAAAGATACAGTTTGTCTCTGTGGATGGTTTGTTTGACAAATCAACTGTAAATTTCGGTGATCCTCAAGGTTCCATTTCAGGACCTCTATTGTTTTCACTATATATTTTACCTCTTGGTGATGTCATTCGGAAACATAATGTTAACTTTCACTGCTACGCAGACAATACACAGCTGTACATTTTGATGAAACATGGTGAAGCCCCTTAATTGCCCTCCCTGGAAGGCTGTGTTTCAGACATAAGGAAGTGGATGCCGGCAATTTTTTTACTTTTAAACTCGGGCTAAAACAGAGATGCTAGTTCTAGGTCCCAAGAAACAAAGAGATCTTCTGTTGGATCTGACAATTAATCTTGATGGTTGTACAGTCGTATCAAATAAAACTGAAGGACCTCGGCGTTACTCTGGACCCTGATGTCTCTTTTGACAAACATATCAATACTGTTTCAAGGACAGCTTTTTTTTCATCTACGTAACATTGCAAAAATCAAACTTTCTGTCCAAAAATTATGCGGAAAAGTGTATCCATGCTTTTCTCAATTCAGATTAGACAACTGCAATGCTCAACTTTATGGCTACCCGGATACTTCAGTTAGTGGTAAACACGGCTGCTAGAATCTTGACTAGAACCCAAAAATGTGATCATATTACTCCAGTGCTAGACTCCTGGCTTACTGTTAAGGGTAGGGCTGATGATAAGGTTTTACTGATAACTTATAAAGCATTACATGGGCTTGCTGCTATCTATCTTTGCGATTTGGTCCTGCATACCTACACGTACGCTACGGTCACAAGATGCAGGCCTCCTTATTGTCCTTAGAATTTCTAAGCAAACAGCTGGTGGCAGGGCTTTCTCCTATAGAGCTCCATTTTTATGGAATGGTCTGCCTATCCATGTGAGAGACGCAGACTTTGTCTCGACCTTTAAGTCTTTATTGAATATTAATCTCTTCAGTAGGTCCTATGATTGAGTGTAGTCTGGCTCAGGGGTGTGAAGGTGAACGGAAAGGCACTGGAGCGACGAACCACCCTTGCTTTCTCTGCCTGGCCGGTTCCCCACTCTCCACTGGGATTCTCTGCCTCTAACCCTATTACAGGGGCTGAGTCATTGACTTACTGGTGCTCTTCCATGTCATCCGTAGGAGGAATGCGTCACTTGAGTGGGTTGAGTCTGTGACGTGATCTTCCTGTCCGGGTTGAAGCCACCCTCGGATTAGTGCTGTGGGGGAGATTTTTGTGGGCTATATTCATCCTTGTCTCAGGGTAATAAGTTGGTGGTTGAAGATATCCCTCTAGCGGCGTGGGGGCTGTACTTTGGAAAAGTGGGTGGGGTTATATCCTGCCTTATTGGCCCTGTCCAGGGGTATAGTCGGATGGGGCGACAGTGTCTCCCGACCCCTCCTGTCTAAGCCTCCAATAATTATGCTGCAATAGTTTATGTGTCGGGGGGCTAGGGTCAGTCTGTTATATCTGGAGTATTTCTCCTGTCTTATCCGGTGTCCTGTGTGATTTTAAGTATGCTCCCTCTAATTCTCTCTCTCTCTTTCTCTTTCTCTTCTCTCGGAGGATCTGAGCCCTAGGACCATGCCTCAGGACTACCTGGCCTGATGACTCCTTGCTGTCCCCAGTCCACCTGTTTGTGCTGCTGCTTCAGTTTCAACTGTTCTGCCTGCGGCTATGGAACCCTGACCTGTTCACCGGACGTGCTACCTTGTCCCGGACCTGCAATTTTTGACCCTCCCTCTCCTTCTGTCTCTAACTCTGAATGATCAGCTATGAAAAGCCAACTGACATTTACTGCTCAGGTGCTGACCTGTTGCACCCTCTACAACCACTGTGATTATTATTATTTGACCCTTGCTGGTCATCTTGGCCATGTACTATTATAATCTCCACCCGGCACAGACAGAAGAGGACTGGCCACCCCTCAGAGCCTGGTTCCTCTCTAGGTTTCTTCCTCGGTTCCTGCCTTTCTAGGGAATTTTTCCAAGCCACCGTGCTTCTACATCTGCATTGTTTGGTGTTTTTTGGCTGGGTTTCTGTATAGCATTTTGTGACATCGGCTGATGTAAAAAAGGGCAATATAAATACATTTGATTGATTGAAATAAATTAGATTGAATATTAGAGAACAGTTTGTGGTGATCTAATGAGGCTTTATCTGAGAATGATACTGCACTAACAGCAGCAATTTACTGGGATCCATAACTATGTATTCTCTGTGTACACACCCACACTCATGCATACACGCACATGCACAGACACACATGCACGCATACACAAACACACATACAATTGCAGATACAGGTCCCTGGGCATTGTATGTCATAACAGCATTATCATCTCTCTGCTCTGGGCAGCTGCGGACATCTAATTAATGCTAGTAGAACTATTCTGGACAAGGTGCACTGTCGGTGTGTGAGTGGCAGTTGTTTAAAGTACTTAAGTAGTTCAAAAGTAGAAAGAGGAGGAAGGGAAGCGCTACTAAGGTACACAATAGTAAATGTTGGTAGACAGAAGGTGCTCTTTGGTAAAAGGGGTGAGTTGGTCATCAAAAAGAAAGGAGGACCAAGGCACTCTTCATATAATTGATTAAAATGCCTTTATTAGTATGGCATGTTCAATAGAAACAATGTTTTTAAAAATCCGACGCGTTTCGGCTGCATGGCCTTCGTCAGGGAGTACAAAGAAATAATACAATGTTCTCTTTTTAACAGCTTTTCCAATTAACCCTAATTTGAAGAGGGAGTGGTTAAAATTGATTGGACACACCTAGTAAGCAATAGTATACACACTTTAAAGTGAAACACTGTAGCTATGTTATCATAAAAATGTAACTCCAAGCTAGAAGTATCAGAACACTTAGAAAGGTAGTTCTAACCTTAAATATGTCTGAGAGAAGTGTCAAGAATAAGAAAGCAATATATTCCATAGTACACTAGAACACAGCAAAACATGAACAACAAGAGTCTAAACATAGCTGAGGGCAATTGAGCAAAATACCCACTAGATGACAGCAAATGTACCCATCACAACCCTACAGGAAGGGTGAGAAATCCATATCTTCATTTAAACCCGTGTATTTAGTGGCCTGTAGTTTGTAAATCCAAAAACTTTCCATTTGGTTTAACTGTTTTAGACGGTCCCCTTTTCTAATAAAGGCCGGGATATGATCAATACCCATAGCTTGTAGGGAGACAGGGTTGCCATGGTGTAAGGACTTGTAGTGCCTTGCCATGGGGTAGTCTTCATTGCCTACCCGTATGGCGAG
Organism: Salmo trutta; assembly: GCF_901001165.1. NCBI lineage: Eukaryota > Metazoa > Chordata > Actinopteri > Salmoniformes > Salmonidae > Salmo > Salmo trutta. The sequence continues at coordinate 36,748,687 of NC_042960.1, read as the reverse complement.
CTTGTGTTCCGCTAGGCGATCTTGAAGGCGTCTCTTTGTCTGTCCAATGTAGAACACCTTGCACTGTGGACATTCCAATCTATAGATGACATGAGTGGTTTTGCAGTTAATGAAATGCTTGACGTAATACTCAATTTTGGAAGCTGTATCAACAAAATACTTTTTCTGTGCAATATTTCTGCAATGGTTGCACTGGTTACATTTAAAAGAGCCCTTGGGTTTGTGGCCAAGCCAAGTTTTTTGAGAGTCACCCGGAAGATAACTGTGGACTAATTTGTCCTTTAGGGTAGGACATCTCTTAAAGCTTATGACTGGTGGCTCAGGAAAACTTGGCGTAGTAGCGTATCACTCTGGATGATTCCCCAATTATTTTTAATGATTCTTTTAATGTTCTCTGCTTCAGTGCTGTATTTTGTAACAAAATACAGTCTCTCTGATGCATCACGAGGCACTCCCCTTCGCAACAAGTTCTCTCTGTCAAGTAATCCAGCCCTTATACCTGCATCTTTCAGGACCTGGACGCTGTAGCCCCGATTCAAGAAACGATTCTCCAATTCAGCAGATTTGACACTATAGTCTGTTTCCTGATCGCAAATTCTGCGGACTCTTTGGAATTGGCCATATGGAATATTCTCTTTTAGCCTTTTGGGGTGAAAGCTGTCTGCCCTCAGAATGGTATTCCCATCTGTAGGCTTCCTAAAGATTGATGTGTGCAAACAACCTTTGTCATTTTAACTGATTTCGAGGTCCAAAAAATGAATGTTATCCTTGCTGTACTCCATAGTTAGTTTGATGTTAGGGTTAATGCTGTTAAGGTATTGGTGGAAGGAAATAAGTTCATCTTCTGAGCCAGACCAAAAAAGGCAAACATCATCAATATAGCGTCCCCACCATATAATCCGGTCAAAGAAATGGTTATTAGAAGGATCCAAAATGAAGTCATTTTCCCATTTACCCAAGTACAAACCAGCGTAGGAAGGGCTGTAGCAAGCTCCCATGGCACATCCTTTGACCTGTTTAAAAATACGGTCCTGAAAGATTAAGATGTTATGATTAAGAGTCCATTCAGTCAGTGAGACAATGAATTCTGTAGGAGGCATCTCAGTTTCAGGTCGGGTACTCAAGAAATGGTGCATAGCTGCCAAACCTTGTTCATGTTCAATGGTGGTGGAAGAGACTCCACATCCATGGTGACTAAAAAGGAAGCTGTACCTATATTATTCAATTCCACCTCTTACATCTACACGTTCCGCTAGCGGAACGTCTGCTCCAATATCCAATGATGGGCGGGGCGCGAAATTCAAACTCCTCTAAATCCGAAAACTTACACTTTTCAAACATATGACTATGTTACAGCTATTTAAAGACAAGACTCTCCTTTATCTAACCAAACTGTCCGATTTCAAAAAGGCTTTACAGCGAAAGCAAAACATTAGATTATGTCAGCAGAGTACCCAGCCAGGAATAATCACACAGCCATTTTTCAAGCTAGCATATCATGTCACATAAACCCAAACCATATCTAAATGCAGCACTAACCTTTGATGATCTTCATCAGATGACACACCTAGGACATTGTGTTATACAATACATGCATGTCTGTTCAATCAAGTTCATATTTATATCAAAAACCAGCTTTTTACATTAGCATGTGACGTTCAGAACTAGCATTCCCACCGAACACTTCCGGTGATTTTACTAAATTACTCACGATAAACGTTCACAAAAAGCATAACAATTATTTTAAGAATTATAGATACAGAACTCCTCTATGCACTCGATATGTCCGATTTTAAAATAGCTTTTCGGATGAAGCACATTTTGCAATAATGTAAGTACATAGCCCGGCGTTACAGGGCTAGCTATTTAGACACCCACCCAGTGTAGCCTTCACCAAAATCACATTTCCTATAAGAAAAATGTTCTTACCTTGCTTGTTCTTCATCAGAATACACTGCCAGGACTTCTACTTCAATAACAAATGTAGGTTTGGTCCCAAATAATCCATCGTTATATCCAAACAGCGACGTTTTGTTCGTGCGTTCTAGACACTATCCCAACGCTAAATCTCGGCCACGAGCATGACGCAAAATATGACAAAAAATTTCGAAATATTCCATTACCGTACTTCGAAGCATGTCAACCGCTGTTTAAAACCAATATTTATGCAATTTATCTCGTAGAGAAGCGATAATATTCCGACCGGGAATCTGCCTGTCTGTAAACTGAGGAAAAAACCGAAAGCCGGGGGCGGGGCGTGTCACGCGCCTAAGGCTTAGTCCATTGACTGACCACTCAGCTTTTGCTCTCGTGTGCTTCAGCCAGGGCTTTGAATGACATCATTCCTGTTTTTCCCGGGCTGTGAGACTCCATTGTTGACGTGAGAAGTGTCACGTAAGAGCAGAGATCCTTTGTAAACGATAGAGAGAATCAAGAAGGGCAAGAAATGTTCAGACAGGGTACTTCCTGAACAGAAGCATCTCAGGTTTTTGCCTGCCATAGGAGTTCTGTTATACTCACAGACACCATTCAAACAGTTTCAGAAACTTTGGAGTGTTTTCTCTCCAAAGCTAATAATTATATGCATATTCCAGTTTCTGGGCAGGACTAATAATCAGATTAAATCGGGTACGTTTTTTATCCAGCCGTGAAATTACTGCCCCCTAGATGTAAGAGGTTAATTTTGTTCAACACATCTGTGGTATCTTGAAGATAGGCTGGGAGTGACGTCAGAAAAGGCTTAATAAAGTAATCAATGTACTTAGAGATGGGCTCTGTCAGACTTTCATTACCACTAATGACTGGCCTGCCTGGGGGATTTTCAAGAGTTTTGTGGACTTTTGGAAGAAGGTAAAAAGAAGCCATACGTGGACTGCCATCGAAAAGAAATTTGAACTCATTGTCTGAAATGTAGCCATTCTCCTTCTGTGAGGATCCCTTTCAACTCAATTTTTAGGTACTGTAGGGTTGAAGCTAAGAGATTGGTAGAATTCATCATTGTCTAATTGACGGAAGGCTTCTGTCACATATTTGTCTTTACTCCACACTTCTGTAGCGCCACCTTTGTCTGTTTTTTAACCACAACCCGTTCATTTTTGGACAATGATTCAACTGCATCCCTCTCTATCTTAGAAAGGTTACGTCGTGATTGGAGTCAATTATACCCTTAAACAGATTCTCCACATCAAAATTCACCTTCTTGGCAAATGTATTTAGTGTGGCATTCTGGACAATGGGATAAAAGGTGGACTTGGGCTTAAAAGGTGTTTTTGAGGGAACAGAAACTGCCTGACCTGAGACACTGGCGTCTGTAGTTGGAGAGATGTTTTGCTTATACCAGGCCTTCAGATGTAGATTCCTGTAGAAACGAAATAGGTCAATCTTTGTATTAAATTCATTAGTTGAGTATGTGGGGGCAAAGGACAGTCCTTTAGACAATACCCTTACGCAATCATCAGAAAGGGGTTCTCCAGAAATGTTGATCACAGCCTTGTTCTGGTCCTGCTCCGTGTGGTTGGATAGTCTTAATTACTTAAGTAGTTCTTTGGGGTATCTGTACTTTACTTTACTATTTATATTTTACTTTTACTTCACTAAATTCCTAAAGAAAATTTTGTACTTTTTACTCCATACATTTTCCCTGACAACCAAAAGTACTCGTTACTTAAATGCTCGGCAAGACATGAAAATTGTCAAATTCACACATTTATCAAGAGAACACTTGGTCATCCCTACTGCCTCTGGCCTGGCGGACTCACTAAACACAAGCGCATCTTTTGTAAATAATGTGTGTGCCCCTGGCTATCTGTACATTTTTAAAATGAGAAAATGTTGTCATCTGCTTTGCTTAATATAAGGAATTTTAGATGGTTATACTTTTACTTTTACTTTTGATAGTTAAGTATTAAAGGTTAATGTAATTGCTAAAATATACTTAACTATATTGCACTTTTAGACTTTTACTCAAGTAGTGTTTCACTGTTTGCCTTTCACATTTACTTGAGTAACTTTCTATTAAGGTATCAATACTTTTACTCAAGTATGACAATTGGGTACTTTTCCACCACTGGTGAGTGGATGAGTGAGTGAGTGAGTTAGTGTGCATGTACTGAATCTGTGCATGTGTGCGTGCATATATGTCTGTCTGTCTGTCTGTCTGTCTGTCTGTCTGTCTGTCTGTCTGTCTGTCTGTCTGTCTGTCTGTCTGTCTGTCTGTCTGTCTGTCTGTCTGTCTGTCTGTCTGTCTGTCTGTCTGTCTGTCTGTCTGTCTGTCTGTCTGTCTGTCTGTCTCTGTCTGTGATGGATTACTCAGAGCACTGTGGGCAGGGGCAATGGCAGTGCGGGTCTGAATGAATGAAGACATAATGCTTATGTTATGTTCTGGCCTGTAGCACTGTACTTAAATGGGCTCATTCTTTATAGATAATCCTGCTACACCGCATACCCATCGTCCCTTAGAGACAACACTATTGCACACTGAGCAAAAGCGATAACATTAACCACACCACCTGACAACACACACACTGTCAGTACCTTCAGGAAATGCCACTGTGCAAGCCAATGCTGTAACACCCTCTAAGGTATTCAGTATGAGAAACAACGTTGTTTATCTCAAAGTGAATTTAAACACAGAAACACCATTGACAGCATTTAAGTTGCCAGCGCTAAACATAAATCCAATCCCTGTTTCCCCAAGTTGAAGCCTAAACTCCTCTTTCCATCTTTTTACCTACTACTAATACTTTCTTTGCAACAGCACTATTTCAACTTCAAGCTACTGCTCATATACATTTTTTGGATTAAAAGTAATATTACTGGTAGATAGTTAGATCAGCCTTACCATCCTTGGATTGTGAAGTGCTGTACTACAGAAAAAATGACAGTGAATACTACAGTAAAGTCCGCAAAAACACTAAACTACATATAGTGTTTATACCATAGTATACTATAGTATTTTTGCATGTGGGTATTTTGATTTCAAAGCTGGCAAGGTGTGAATCTAATAACACACTTTTACACCCCTCTGATCTTCCACACTCAGGTAAATACTCTGGATTACAGCCTTCCTGAGCAACACATGCAAGCACACACACACACACATATTCCAAGTGGGGTGCTTTGAGTATGTAGTGATTTGTTCAGGTATCTGGGTTCTCTCATGAGTGAGGTAGAGTGGTAAAGTAGGGGAACAGAAGGAGGTCTGGAAGCGGCTGCATAAGGATGGAGGAGAGAATCAGAGAAGCAGAGATAAGCCAAATAGGAAAGTTAATACATGCAGTAGGCCTTCCCCATGCAATGGAAGAGAGCTTGATCTGCGTATCATGGGCTTTTACTTGGGCTGGGAGCTTTGGGCCTAGACCATAAGCCATAGGCCAAAGAACATACAAACACACACCATAGACCCCTAAAACTCAACTCTGGAACTCGAATCCAGTTCCACTGCTTTTTTTCCATTGTCCCCCTCTAATGAGGGACTGATTTAGACCTGGGACACCAGGTGTGTGCAATTAATGATCAGGCAGAACAGAAAACAAGCAGGCTCCAGACCTCTCAGGGTAAGAGTTAAATACCCCAGGCATAGACCAGATACTGTATTAGGGCCAGCTGAGACAGGAGAAACCAGGAATATAAACCTGTAAGATGGAGTCAGTCTGGGGGCCCAGGATGCCTGTAGGACAACACACAGAGCTTCTGAAGGATGAGACTGGCAGCTGATTCACCAGGCATCACTGTGTTTTGCCTCAAATATGTTTCTGCAAGTCTTAATTAGTCTTAAGCAAATTAGTTTTGATTTCACAGGAATCTCACTGCACACACACAGACACAAACACAGAGATCTGGGGAAGAGTAACAAAACTGGAAGAAGTTTGGAAAAACCAACAAGACTCTTCCCAGGCATACTGAGCAATCGAGGGAGAAGGGCCTTGGTCAGGGAGTTGACCAAGAACCCGATGGTCACTCTGACAGAGCTCCAGAGTTCCTCTGTGGAGATGGCAGAACCTTCCAGAAGGACAACCATCTCTGCAACACTCCACCAATCAAGCATTTATGGCAGAGTGGCCAGACGGAAGCCACTCCTCAGTAAAAGGCACATTACAGCCCATTTGGACTTTGCCAAACGGCACCTAAAGGACTCTCAGACCATGAGAAACAAGATTCTCTGATCTGATGAATCCAAGATTGAACTCTTTGGCCTGAATGCCAAGCATCATGTCTGGAGGAAACCTGGCACCATCCCCACATTGACGCATGGTGGTCGCAGCATAATGCAGTGAGGATGTTTTTCAGTGGCAGGGACTGGCAGACTAGTTGGATTGAGGGAAAGCTGAATGAAACAAAGTACAGAGAGATCCTTGATGAAAACCTGCTCCTTCGCGCTCAGAACCTCAGAACCCCAGACTGGGTGAAGGTTCACCTTCCAACAGGACAATGACTCTAAGCACACAGCCAAGACAATGCAGGAGTGGCTTCACGACAAGTCTCTGAATGTCCTTGAGTGTCCCAACCAGAGCCTGGACTTGAACCTGATCTAACATCTTTGGAGAGATCTGAAAATAGCTGTGCAGCGAAGCTCCCCATCCAACTTGACAGAACTTGAGAGGATCTGCAGAGAAGAATGCAAGGAACCCAAATATAGGTATGCCAAGCATAATACCCAAGAAGACTCAAGGCTGTAATCGCTGCCAACGGAGCGTCAACAAAGTAAAGGTCTGAATACTTATGTAAATCTGATATTTCCAATTTTTATTTTTAATACATTTGCAAACATTTCTAAAAAACTTTTTTTGCTTTGTTATTATTGGACATTGTGTGTAGATTGATGAGGAAAAGACAATTTAATCAATTTTAGAATAAGGCTGTAATGTAACAAAATGTGGAAAAAGTCAAGGGGTCTGAATACTTAACGAATGCACTGTATATTAAACAGGTCTACCCCAGAGCCCAAGTGTCACGTCCTGACCAGTAAAGGGGTCATTTTGGTATTGTAGTTTGGTCAGGACGTGGCAGGGGTGTGTTTGTTTTGTGTGTTTCGGGGTTTTGTTGTATGTTCTATATTTTCTATTTCTATGTTCCATTCTATGTTGTGTGTTTCTTTGTGTTGGCCTGGTATGGCTCTCAATCAGGGACAGCTGTACATTGTTGTCGCTGATTGGGAGCCATACTTAGGTAGCCCTTTTTCCACCTGTCTTTTGTGGGAAGTTGATTTTGCATTGCTGTGTGTGTAGCCTGCAAAACTGTCTAGCTGTCGTTCGGTTTTTGTTTAGTGTTCAATAAAAGTTAAAGACGAGTACCCAACCCGCTGCGCCTTGGGCCATTCACTACGACGGCCGTTACACCAAGCCCCAACATTCATACAAACCAGGTCTACACTTGTACTTCAGACCAAGTAATCTTACAGACAAGGTGTACACCTGCACGTCTAACCCAATAAAAAACAGGTCTGCTACATGTCAACCCCTATTGTCCTAAAAATAGGTGTACTTCTGCATTTCAGACCCAATAATCAAGCAAACCAGGTCTACACCTGTACTCCAGCTCCAATGTAGACACCGACAAAGTCTGCACCTGTGCTTGAGCTCAATCAGTCCACTAAGACACGTCTAAATGTGCTGAAGCCTGAATACTAATAAGCTGTAAACCATGCACCCAATACTAATATAAACCAGATCTACACCTGCATATCTTAGTCCAAATATCCATACGAATCAGGTTTACACCTGTGGCTATGTCCCAATACCCTGAGAAACCAGGTCTACCCTTGTGTCTATTCAGCAAAACTCACATACTGTAAATCAGGTCTACCATTGTCAGGAGACACGAAACAAACCTATTGACATGAAATATTTGTTAAGTTATTACACTAGGTTTATGGATCTATTCAATTTAAAGAAGAAAAATAAAATCTGCTATGTTTAAATAGCAAATTTCTATAATAAGTTAGAGCCATTGTATTTTTCCATTGGTCACAAATGTGACCATAAGATATTTTCATATACCACGAGCATCATGGATTCAATGTATTGAAAATGAAGGGACATATGTTAAAACCTCTTGAATGTCTCATCCCGTTAGCGGGATCATTTTCCAGCGAAAACTCCTAGCGACATTAGCATAACGAAATTCAATATTTTTTTTTTTTCAAATATAGGGCTGTCTCATATCGTTTTATAGATACACCTCTCTTGAATCGACCCTCGTTGTCCGATTTCAAAAAGGTTTTACAGGAAAAGCACAATATTAGATTATGTTAGAGGAGTACTTTGTAAAAATCGCATCATATGAATTTTCCAACCAAGCACACGCATCACATATAGCCAAAAAACAGCTAAATGCAGCACTAACCTTTTACAAACTTCATCAGATGACACACCTAGGACATCATGTTACACACAGCATGCAATCTTTTGTTCAATAAAGGTCATATTTCTATATAAAAACAGCATTTTACATCGGCACCTGAGGTTGACTAACTATTTTCCCATATAATGCGTCCCGGGAAACAGTGCTACAATTTTATAAATTACTATTCGAAAACGATTTTTTTAATATATATTGTCAATCTAAGATTTATAGATGAATATCTCTTGAAAACACCAGTCAAAACAGATTTTAAATTAACTTTACAGGGTAATCACACTTTGAGATCAAATGGGATGCGATACCCAGAAATTGAGCTCGAAAACCTAGCTCGGCGCCATCTTTGAACATTTGAGCACGTAACATCTGATATTGTATAATATCGCCAATAATCCCTCACCTTTAGTTGTCTTCATCAGAAATCACTTCCCGATGTCCCAGGTCCATGACAAATGTATTTTCGGTCGAAAAAGTCCATGCTTTATGTTCCATTAGCTTCCTCTTGTTAGCGCTTCCTAAGGCTGTAATCAAATGTCGATCCGTGGGCGGCAGCTGTCTAACGCAAAATGACTGTTTACGGTAAGTTAGGGTCGTTCAAACATGTCAAACGTTGTATCAAGAAATCGTCAGGTCCTGTTTCAACAAGAAAGCCAATCAGATTCAAGTGGGACGATTTCATTGTGTTTCAAAAAACTTCCAAAGGTGGGGGCAGACACGGCCGCCAACGTCACAATGCTCATGGCCCTCCGACTGTGACCAATTGCCACATCGTCTCTTTCACTGAGTTTCTACCGTAGAACCCTCAAAACACTTTGTAAAGACTGGGGACATCTAGTGGAAGCACTGGAAAGTGCTCAATTATCATTTTTTTACGTTGTGATTTATAGGTAAGGCTGTGAAGTCGAGTCCACAATTCAGATTTCCACTTCCTGGTTCAATCGGTCTCGGGGTTTTGACTGCCATACGAGTTCTGTTATACTCACAGACACCATTCAAACAGTTTTAGAAAATTTAGGGTGTTTTCTATCCATATAAAATAAGTATATGCATGTCTTAGCTTCTGACTTTGATTAGTAGGCCGTTGAAAATGGGAACGATTTTTTTCCAAAATGCGCTGTGGCGCCCCCTATCCTAGGGGAACGTCAAGAGGTTTTAACTAGACCCTTTAATTTGTTTTATTTTTATTTAATGTTTATTTAACTAGGCGAGTCTGTTAAGAACAAATTGTTATTTACAATGACGGCCTACCAAAAGGCAAGAGGCCTCATGCGAGGACGGGGGCCTGGGATTAAATAAATAAATACAATGTAAATATAGGACAAAACACACATCACAACAAGAGAGACACAACACTACATAAAGAGAGACCTAAGACAACAACATAATAAGGCAGCAACACATGACAACAACATGGTAGCAACACAACATTGTAGCAGCACAAAAACATGATTCAAACATTATTGGGCAAAGTCAACAGCACAAAGGTCAAGAAGGTAGAGACAGCAATGCCTCATAAAAAGCAGTCACAACTGTCAGTAAGAGTGTCCATGATTGAGTCTTTGAATGAAGAGATTGAGATAAAACTGTCCAGTTTGAGTGTTTGTTGCAGCTCGTTCCAGTCGCTAGCTGCAGCGAACTGAAAAGAGGAGCGACCCAGGGATGTGTGTGCTTTGGGGACCTTTATTAACAGAATGTGACTGGCAGAATGGGTGTTGTATGTGGAGAATGAGGGCTGCAGTAGAAATCTCAGATAGAGGGGAGTGAGGCCTAAGAGGGTTTTATAAATAATCATCAACCAGTGGCTCTTGCGACGGGTATACAGAGATGACCAGTTTACAGAGTATGGAGTGCAGTGATGTGTCCTATAAGGAGCATTGGTGGTGAATCTGATGGCCAAATGGTAAATAACATCTAGCCGCTCGAGAGCACCTTTACCTGCCAATCTATAATTTATGTCTCTGTAATCTAGCATGGGTAGGATGGTCATCTGAATCAGGGTTAGTTTGGCAGCTGGGGTGAAAGAGGAGCGATTACAATAGCGGAAACCAAATCTAGATTTAACTTTAGCCTGCAGCTTTGATATGTGCTGAGAGAAGGACAGTGCACCATCTAGCCATACTCCCAAGTGACTACCTCAAGCTCTAAACCCTCAGAGGTAGTAATAACACATGTGGGAAGAGGGGCATTCTTCTTACCAAACCACATGACCTTTGTTTTGGAGGTGTTCAGAACAAGGTTAAGGGTAGAGAAAGCTTGTTGGACACTAAGAAAGCTTTGTTGTAGAGCATTTTAACACAAAATCCGGGGAGGGGCCATCTAAGTAAAAGACTGTGTCATCTGCATATAAATAGATGAGAGCTTCCTACTGCCTGAGCTATGTTGTTGATGTAAATGTAGAAGAGTGTGGAGCCTAGGTTTGAGCCTTGGGGTAATCCCTTGGTGACAGTCTGTGGCTGAGACAGCAAATTTTCTGACTTTATACACTGCACTCTTTGAGAGAAGTAGTCAGCAAACCAGGTCAAAGACCCATCACTCCTTAGACACCAATACTCCTTAGCAGGCACACGAGAATGGAATGGTCTACCGTATCAAAAGCTTTGGCCAAGTCAATAAAAATAGCAGCACAATATTGCTTAGAATCAAGGGCAATGGTGACATCATTGAGGGCCTTTCAGGTTGCAGTGACACATCCACAACCTGAGCGGAAACCCCATTGCATACCCGAGAGAATACTATAGACATCAAGACAGCCAGTCAGTTGATTATTGACAAGTTTTTCCAACACTTTTGATAAACAGGGCAAAATAGAAATAGGCCTATAACAGTTATGATCAGCTTGATCGCTCCCTTTAAATAATGGACAAACTGTGGCTGCCTTCCAAGCAATGGGAACCTCCCCAGAAAGGAGAGACAAGTTAAAAAGGTTGGAGATAGGCTTTATAATTTCAGCAATGTATTTGTTTTTTAAGCTGTTGAATACAGACTTCTGTTGTCAAATTAATCTGTAAAAGTACACCTTAGAGATTTACGCTTGAGGTTTTGTGACTGTAATATTGAGATTATATTATACGAAACTTCACTGAATCATAATAGACACCTTAATAATACATAATATTTGACACATTTTTTTATAAGTACAACATTAACTTCTTGTCACGCCCTGGCTATAGAGGTTTTTGTTCTCTATTTTGGTTAGGCCAGGGTGTGACTAGGGTGGGCATTCTATGTCCTTTTTTCTATGTTTTTGTATTTCTTTGTTTTGGCCTGGTATGTCCCTCAATCAGGGACAGCTGTGCATCGTTGTCGCTGATTGGGAGCCATACTTAGGCAGCCTGTTTTCCTTTGGGGTTTTGTGGGTAGTTGTTTTCTGTCTTGTGTGTTCACCTGGCAGAACTGTTGACTTTCATTTTCTTGTGTTATTTAAAGTGATTCACTAAAGTTAATATGAACACTTACCACGCTGCATCTTGGTCCCCTCTGTCAGACAATCGTTACACTTCTTTAGCCTGTGAAGTACAAAAGTGTTTTTTCTCACTATTGTGACTGATGGGATTAAATGGGTTAACCATCAATTGGGTTATATTAACTTTCATGCTGTGATCCATTGGTTATTTTCAGGAGGTGTGGCTTACTAGGAGTGTGGCATTAAGATACGTCTTTTTTGTCACCTGAGAGAGTAAATGTCATTCTTGTTCATACTTTTTAGTTGGTACAATGGAAATGTCAATTTTCATTAAATTTGTTTGCACATTACATACCAATGTTTTTAATTATATCAGCCTACTACATATTTCAAAGAAACTTAACCAAAACAGAAAATCAAAACAACCCAAAATGTACTTTTAGAAATGGCAAAGCTCTCAGTATAATGATGTAGGTCTTTAGATGTTGTCCACATGAAGTTGAGTCATTCCAATCATTCCAAACTTTATCATCAATGTTGTATTAACTTTTGCGCAACTCGAGCCGTCTCAAGTGGTTCCATTTTACATGTAGCCTGCTGCTACAATTAACTGCCAAAATAAATGAAACACCAACAAATGGTGTCTTAATAGGGCATTGGGCCACCACAAGCTGCCAAAACAGCTTCAATGTGCCTTGGCATAGATTCTACAAGTGTCTGGAACTTCCTGTGTGAAAGCACCCCATGCTTTCAATATATACTTACAAAAATATAAATGCAAAATGTGAAGTGTTGGTCCCACATTTCATGAGCTGAAATAAAAGATCCCAGAAATGTTCCATATGCACATCAAGCTTATTTCTCTCAAATGTTAGTTGCCAAATGTGTTAACATTCCTGTTAGTGAGTATTTATGCTTTGCCAAGTTAATCCATCGAACTGACAGGTGTGGCATATCAAGAAGCTGATTAAACAGCACAGGTGCACCTTTTGCTGTGGACAATAAAAGGCCACTCTAAAATGTGCAGTTTTGTCACACAACACAATGCCACAGATGTCTCAAGTTTTGATGGAGCATGCAATTGGCATTCTTACTGCAGGAATGTCCACCAGAGCTGTTGCCAGAGAATTGAATGTTCATTTCTCTACCATAAGCCCCCTCCAACATCATTTTAGAGAATTTGGCAGTACGTCCAACCGGCCTCATAACTGCAGACCACGTGTAACCACACCAGCCCAGGACCTCCTCATCCAAATTCTTCACCTGCGGGAGCGTCTGAAACCATCCACCCGGACAGCTGATGAAACTGTGGGTTCGAAGAACCAAAGAATTTATGCACAAACGGTCATAAACTGTCTCAGGGAAACTCATCCGCGTGCTCTTGGTCCTCACGAGGGTCTTGATCTGACTGCAGTTTGGCATCGATATTCACCTTTGATAGCCACTAGCAGGCTGGAGAAGTGTGCTCTTCATGGATGAATTCCGGTTTCAACACTACCGGGCAGATGGCAGATAATGTGTTTGACTTCATGTGTGTGAGTGGTTTCCTGATGTCAACGTTGTGAACAGAGTTCCCCAGGGTGGCAGTGGGGTTATGGTATGGGCAGGCATAAGCTATGAACAACGAACAATTGCATTTTATCGATGGCAGTTTGAATGCACAGAGATACCGTGACAAGATCCTGAGGCCCATTGTCGTGCCATTTATCCTCCGCCATCACCTCATCTTTCAGCATGATAATTCCCGGCCCCATGTCACAAGGATCTGTACACAATTCCTGGAAGCTGAAAATGTCACAGTTCTTGCATGGCCTGCATACTCACCAGACATGTCACCCATTGAGCATGTTTGGGATGCTCTGGATTGACGTGTATTACAACGTGTTCCAGTTCCCGCAAATATCCAGCAGCTTCGCATTGAAGAGGAGTGGGACAACATTCCACAGGCCACAATCAGCAGCCTGATCAACTCTATGGAAAGGAGATGTGTCGCGCTGCTTGAGGCAACTGGTGGTCACACCAGATACTGAACGTTTTTCTGATTAAACATTTTTTTAGGTATCTGCGACCAGCATATCTGTATTCCAAGTCATGTGAAATCCATAGATTTGGGCCTAATGGATTCATTTTAATTGACTGATTTCCTTATATGAACTGTAACTCAGTTAAATCTTTGATATTGTTGCATGTTGTGTTTACAGTTTTGTTCAGTGTACTTTGTACCCTTCCTTTCCTTAAGTATTTACTTTATTTGGCAGTTACCTGCAAAATGGACGGAGAGGTATCGCTCGAGTCGCAACGAAATGGCATATAACATTGACAATAAAGTTTGGAATGACACAATTTAATGTGTACAACATCTAAAGACCTGTATCACTATACTGAGACCTTTGCTGTTTCTAAAATGATCTATTTGGGTGTTTTTGGAGCCTTTGTTCATGTTTTTTTCGAGGCCCCATACTACACAACGAGGATGAGGAAGTGATTTGCTGTTTAGGGTAAGTTTCTCTGAAACATGAAATCACAAAAAAGTGTCTGGACCCTTCTATTATATTCTATTTGCAGTACATCACGTTTTAATTTTAGTTGTGCTTCTGATTAAATCTCCATTGGAGCCTACCAGAGATGCGGACATTCCTTTTTTCTCTCATATCTTAATATGAGGGTGGCAGGTAGCCTAGTTGTTAGCGTGTTGGACTAACAACCGGAAGGTTGCAAGATTTAATCCCCGAGCTGACAAGGTAAAAAAACTCTGTTGTTCTGCCCCTGAACAAGGTAGTTAACCCACTGTTCCTAGGCTGTCATTGAAAATAAGAATTTGTTCTTTACTGACTTGCCTAGTTAAATAAAGGTTAAAAAAAAACTCATCGTCAACAACCCAACCTTCCTCTTTTTAAAGAAAACAACTCAACTAAGTGACCCAACGCCTGCAACGCAGCAAGCAGTTGGGTCTTCTAAATAACCAAGCATTTTTTTGTGTACTCCCTCTCCTTCCCACCTACATTTTCCTCTTATCCCCTGTGTACTTCCTTATTCCTTCTCCCCAAGAGAAACCTGAAGCAATTAACCAAACATACAAAATATTCAAATGCATGCATACGGTAACAGCCTTTGCCTATAAAGACTGTTTTAAATATGCTAATGGTGGTGGGTCTTAGAAGCATGAAACAGAGAGCCTGGAGAAGAGAAAAGAGCGGATTTACTCTCACACTCTAAATCCAACCCATACAGTACACAGCTGGATGGGCCTGTGTGTGTGTGTGTGTGTGTGTGTGTGTGTGTGTGTGTGTGTGTGTGTGTGTGTGTGTGTGTGTGTGTGTGTGTGTGTGTTGACATGTGCGAGTGCTTGTGTATGTGCCTGCAAGCATGTGTTCATGTGTGTTGTGTATACCAAAGTGGCACGAAGGCAGGATTTGAGCTTCTCCCTGCTTGAATATAAATAATCAATTACCACGGGAGTTCAATATTTTCATCTCTGTGAGACCTAGTCCCAAATGACACCCTGTTCCCTATATAGTGCACTACCTTTGACTAGGACCCATAGGGTGCCGTTTGGGACACACAGCCCTAACTCCTCAACTGATTGAGATGTAGGAGACGTTATTAAACATAGTGATTGGCATTTCCAAATGTTAGCATGCCCTCAATAATGTATAACCTAATATATGTGCAACATGGGACTGTGAAGCGACACTCATATCCAGTTATATTATAGACAGTATTTCCTACCCCTCAAATCAACCTGAATTACACAGCTAATAAATGCCTTGACTGATGAGAGCTTAGTCTCGTTATTAATTATAAGATGTACACTGTAAATCCTAATGTGCTGTCATTAATCAAAACTTTTGAGGAAACCCATTGCACTTAATGTGTCGGAGTAAAGTTACTTATAGTGACTTTGTAGTCATTGCTCAAACCGATAGAGTCACTGTGACCTTTTTCAGTAACTCCCCCACTAAACCACGCCTCCAATATAATTTCCCAGTGTTCCTTGCCTTTTCGAGTGAATTGTAGAGTTACCACCCACAACTGTATTTGATAGTGACATGATTGTTAAATGTATTATCAAGTCAGTTCCTACAGGAGCTGGATTTTATAATTACAATTAAAGTCTTTATGACCCTACATTACATATCTTATGAGGCCTTGCTTTAAAACCTCTCTGGGATATGTGGGACGCTAGCTCCCACCCCGCCAACAGCCAGTGAAATAGCAGAGTGCCAAATTCAAAACAACAAAAATCTCATAATTCAAATTTCTCACACATACAAGTATTATACACCATTGTAAAGTTAATCTTCTCGTTTATCCAACCACAGTGTCTGATTTCAAAAAGGCTTTTCGGCGAAAGCATAGCATTAGATTATGTTAGGATGTCTATAGCACCTAGACAAGAAAAACCACACAACCATTTTCCAAGCAAGGAGAGGCGTCACAAAAACCAGAAATACAGCTAAAATGAATCACTAACCTTTGATCAGATGGCACTCATAGGACTTCATGTTACACAATACATGTATGTTTTGCTCGATAAAGTTCATATTTATATCCAAAAACCCCATTTTACATTGGCGTGTAATGTTCAGAAATGTTTTGCCTCCAAAATGTCCGGTGAATGAGCACATGAATTTACAGAAATACTCATCATAAACTTTGATAAAAGATACAAGTGTTATGCACAGAAATATAGTTAACTTCTCCTTAATGCAACCGCTGTGTCAGATTTCAAAAAAGCTTTACAGCGAAAGCAAACTTTGCAATACAGCGCTTAGACATCAAAACAAGCCATACAGATACCCGCCATTTTGGAGTCAACAGAAGTCAGAAATAACATTATAAATATTCACTTACCTTTGATGATCTTCATCAGAATGCACTCCCAGGAATCCTAGTTCCACAATAAATGTTTGTTTTGTTCGATAAAGTTCATCTTTATGTCCAAATACCTCCATTTTGTTCGCGCGTTTAGTCCAGCACTCCAAATTCACTAAGCCCGCGAGTTTAGTCCAGACGAAAAGTCAAAATAGTTCCATTACAGTTCGTAGAAACATGTCAAACGATGTATAGAATCAATCTTTAGGATGTTTTTATCATAAATATTCAATAATATTCCAACCGGACAATTCCATTGTCTTTAGAATTGAAAGGAAAGGCAGCTCGCTCTCACGGCCGCGCCCATGTTTGAGCTCATGCCAATTTTCCAGACACATGACTGAATCAGCTTTTATTCTCTTCCCAATCACAGTAGAAGCCTGAAACAAGGTTCTAAAGACTGTTGACATCTAGTGGAAGCCTTAGAAAGTGTAATATGACCCCACAGACACTGTACACTGGATAGGCAATCACTTGAAAAACTACAAACCTCAGATTTCCCACTTCCTGGTTGGATTTTTTCTCAGGTTTTTGCCTGCCATATAGAGTTCTGTTATACTCACAGACATCATTCAAACAGTTTTAGAAACTTCAGAGTGTTTTCTATCCAAATCTACTAATTATATGCATATTCTAGCTTTTGTGCCTGAGTAGCAGGCATTTTACTTTGGGCATGTTTTTCATCCAAGCTACTCAATACTGTCCCCATTTCCTAGAGAAGTTAACCCTTCTGTTGTGTTCCGGTCGAATTGGAGTGATTTACAAGTTTTGTCTCTGAAAAATGTAATTCATTTAATCTGATTGTCATAAGGTTCGATGACTTTGCCCACACAGCGCATCTGAACACACAAAATACATTTTGATGATTTTCTTTAAATGATGTTTTATTTAACTTTTGTTCACCTGTGGTGTTCCCGGTCAAAAATGACCGGTCATTAGAAATAAATTGGGTGAGACTACAATTAGTGTATGAAATTTAGTTCAGGCAAATGCCCATTCATCAGATGGACACACTTCCCCTCCCAGACCCCCACATGCATGTGTGATTGAGCACACACACACCTCACTCCCCTTCTTGGCTTCCATGGCAACCCACACGGAAACCTTTTCTCAGTAGAATATTTCCCCCACGGGAACCACACCTGTTGGCATTCTCACAAACAATCGCAACAGATAATGCTTATTTGGTTAAAAGCCTTTCCACAGCAGGGGTATGGTAAGTGATCCTGTAAGAGGTTATTATTTGGACTCTTTACCTGCTACAGGTTGTTACTGTATGTTTACAGAGGGTCTTTACCTGCTAATGTGAGGCAGTCTGGCAGTCCGATTCTTTAAGGACAGCCAGTAAGAGAAACGAAGAAGAAAACCTTCTTTCTGGGAACAGAGAATAAATTAAAAGGGCAAATCGCTGGAACACGCTGCAATTGAATTTCATATTGAAGTGGGGAAGCAATCTTTGCCTCGATACCCATTTTACACAGACAAACACAACATCCAAACCTGCCTTTTATTGTGGTGGCTTAGAGAGGGCACACACGGTGCTCCACGGTAGGTTGGAAGAGTTTTGATTCTGTGTGCTGTTATACTTGATGTAACAAGAGCACTTCTTGCTGAGGGAGATGAGGAAGGAAGCAGAGCAGGGGAGAGAGAATGAGAGAAACATCAATAAACGACAGAGTGAGATTACACAAACAAGCACTTTTGCTAGGACCAGAACACAGGGTTGACTGTCAGTGACAACAACACACAGCATCAATACTGATGAGCAGCGGAAGAGGGGTGGATGCTACTGTATCTCTGTGTGTGTGTGTGTGTGTGTGTGTGTGTGTGTGTGTGTGTGTGTGTGTGTGTGTGTGTGTGTGTGTGTTGACATGTGCGAGTTTCAACAAGTCAAACCATTAAAATACTAATTCCTTATAGGAATGGTTAATTGTTTAGAAGTTGCTAGCTATTCCATAAAGCCATCACCGAAAACCATATATTTTCATCTTCTTCTCTGTTTTAGTAACTTCCTGTTCTTTAATAAACGGACTCCGGCTGGCTGAAGATCAACCAAAGTCTTAACACAGTATGCGATGTCCGTCTCGCTACAGAGCCTTCAACCACAAGGTGCGTTGCGTTTTCCCTCAGTTGTGTACATCTCCATGAAAGTGTAACATTTGGCGTAACATAACGCAGTGCTTATGGGTAATGTGAACGCTTTTGTCGGCCTTCCACATCTGCGGTGGAAGGTGGACGAGCTACAGAGGTGTTTGGCAGACCATCAGAAATCCCGAAAATCAGTTTTCTCATGAAAACATCTGTAGCGTCCGAACTGTTTGGGCTACAAACTAATATAACCCACTGTGGAAAGGGAAACTAATATAACCCACTGTGGAAACTCTCCGTTTTGCTGTATGAAGGCTCTCATCTAAAGGTAACCCATACAAATGAATGGAAGTATGGAGGTAGTTTTGTGCCAACAGAAATAAGGGGTTAAATATGTGTCCAAAAAAACACAAATATTTCCTGAGATTTCTAATATCTCCTAGCAATAGGACAGACACTTAAAAACCTTATTTCTTATAATGTATTTTTTGATGGTCCTCTCCTCTCCTGTCTCTGCTTTCACTTCATACTGCGCTCTCTCCAGAAATCAATGCAAAGATACTTAATTTCCATCACAAGGTGATTTGCAGTGAAAGTCATACATAAAACACAGTATTCCTCCTGAGGTCCATTTAAAATGTTGGATCCAATGTGGTAAATTATTACTCTAAATGATTAACACTGGAGTTCATAAAGCTTCATTTGGAAGGGATATAAATACAGCACTAATTTAGATTTTATAAAAAAAGGTAAGGAGGCCATCTAATGCTCTCAGTATCACTCCCTAACTTTGATAAGCACTACCTGTCGTCCTGTCTTGACACTTACTTACCCAAATTGGTATATCAGACCAAAGCGTGTTTGTTAAAAAACTATTATCCTCAGATAACCTCCATCATCTATTGCACATCTTACATGCTTCTTAGGGCTAGGCCCCTTTTTTCTCAATTTCCGCTAGAATGACATGCCCAAAGTTAACTGCCTGTAGCTCAGGCCCTGAAGCCAGGATATGCATATAATTGGTACCATTGGAAAGAACACCCGTTGAAGGTTGTAGGAATGTTAAAATAATGTAGGAGAATATAACACAGTAGATATGGTAGGAGAAAATCCAAAGAAAAACCAACCGGAAACCAACCATCCTCTTAGAAAGGCAAGTAAAAGGTCATATTGACAATATGCTCCCTGGGTGCAATTCCTATGGCTTCCACAGGGTTTCAGAAGTCTATGTTCAAGGTTTCAGGCTTGTAACTTCAAAAACGAATAAGAAATATCAGTTTTAGTACAGGGACACAGTCTTGGAAATTCGGGTTTGCGTGCTCGCGCCCTGAAGACAGTACGCACCTCCTAAAATCAGTTTCCTATTGAACATACTTCTTTCCGTAAGAAATATTATAGTTTGATTACATTTTAGGGTATCTGAGGCGTAAATACAAACATATTTTGACTTGTTGAAACAAAGTTTAGGGGTAGATTTTCGGATTTCTTTCTCTGCATGTTGAAAGAGTGGATTACTGAAATCGATGGTGCCAACTAAACAGACTTTTTGGGATATAAAGAAGGATTTTATTGAACAAAACGACACTACATGTTATAGCTGGGACCCTTTGGATGACAAATCAGAGGAAGATTTAAAAAAAGTAAGTGAATATTTAATCGTTATTTGTGAATATATGACACCTGTGCCGTTTGAAAAAATATTTGATGTGGAGCGCTGTCCTCAAACAATCGCATGGCATGTTTTCGCTGTAATAGCTACTGTAAACCAGACAGTGCAGTTAGATTAACATGAAGTTAAGCTTTCAACCGATATAAGACACTTATATGTACCTAAATGTTTAATATCCATAATATTTATGATTATTTATTTGAATTGCACACCCTCCAGTTTCACCGGAAGTTGTCCAGAAGTTCTCCACTAACGGGACGCCTATCCCTAAGAAGTCAGAAACCAAAGCTCCTTGGGCAGTTCTATCTCTTGACACAGAAAAAGATTTTGATAGACTAGAATGGTCATATCTTTGGTCAGTTTTGGAACATATGGGACCAATTTCATTAATATGATTAAAATACTATATGCCAATCCCTCAGCCATAGTAATAACAGGCAATACCTGCTCTGCTCCATTCAGAATAAGTAGAAGTAGCAGGAGAGGTGAACCCATCTCACCGCTATTATTATTGTCTATGGAGACACTGGTGCAGGCAATTTGACATTACACCAATATCTCTCAATTCTACGGATCACGTCATCTCATTATATGCCGAAGATATCAAAGTTTATCTAGACAATGTATCTCAATCTCGCTCAAATGCTTTGAAAATAAATAATTTAAGCTGTTTTTCGATTGACATTGCTAGCTACTGTACTTATTTAACTTAGTCTGCCTAGTCAGCATTCAGCTAGCTACATTAGTTGGCTAGCTAGCTACAGTAGTTTTATTTAACTAACGTTATCTAGCTAGCTACTGTAACTATTATTGTAGCTTTCTGTTTGTATGTAGCTTGCACTTCAATGCCTAGTCAGCATTCAGCTAGCTACATTAGTTGGCTAGCTAGCTACAGTAGTTTTATTTAACTAACGTTATCTAGCTAGCTACTGTAACTGTTATTGTAGCTTTCTGTTTGTATGTAGCTTGCACTTCAATGGCATCCTTCAAGAAGATTTATTTTATCTTTTCAAGCAGGCGAGGTACACAGTCTGGCTTTTTTATGGCACTTTTGGAGCAGTGGCTTCTTCCTTGCTGAGTGGCCTTTCAGGTTATGTCGATATAGGACTCGTTTTACTGTGGATATAGATACCTTTGTACCTGTTTCCTCCAGCATCTTCACAAGGTCCTTTGCTTTTGTTCTGGGATTGATTTGCGCTTCTCGCACCAAAGTACGTTCATCTCTAGGAGACAGAACACATCTCCTTCTTGAGCGGTGTGACAGCTGCATGGTCCCATGGTGTTTATACTTGTGTACTATTGTTTGTACAGATGAACATGGTTCCTTCAGTCATTTGGAAATTGCTCCCAAGGATGAACCAGACTTGTGGAGGTCTCCAATTTTCTTCCTGTGGTCTTGGCTGATTTCTTTTGATTTTCCCATGATATCAAGCAAAGACGCACTGAGTTTGAAGGTAGGCCTTGAAATACATCCACAGGTACATCTCCAATTGACTCAAATGATGTCAATTAGCCTACCAGAAGCTTCTAAAGCCATGACATAATTTTCTAGAATTTTCCAAGCTGTTTAAAGGCACAGTCAACTTAGTGTATGTAAACTTCTGACCCACTGGAATTGTGATACAGTGAATTATAAGTGAAATAATCTGTCTGTAAACAATTGTTGGAAAAATTACTTGTGTCATGCACAAAGTAGATGTCCTAACCAACTCGCCAAAACTATAGTTTGTTAACAAGAAATTTGTGAAATGGTTGAAAAATGAGTTTTAATTACTCCAACCTAA
This sequence comes from Salmo trutta, assembly GCF_901001165.1. Lineage (NCBI taxonomy): Eukaryota > Metazoa > Chordata > Actinopteri > Salmoniformes > Salmonidae > Salmo > Salmo trutta. The sequence continues at coordinate 36,726,510 of NC_042960.1, read as the reverse complement.
GTGTATGTAAACTTCTGACTTCAGCTGTACCTACAGGGGAAGAATGGCCAGCCACACAGGAGGGTGATTTTTACTAAGGAGAAGAAAGAGGCCGTGCTGACCGAGATGCATGCTGGCCATTTCGGAGTGAAGCGCATGATTGCCAAAATCAACTTACGCTTCTTCTGACGGGAAATTGTCAAGGAGGTGGACAGCTGGGCAAGTGAAATAACCTTTTGTTTATCAATCACATTCTATTATATCTGAAATTATTGTGATTTCAATGAATATCATATAAGAGAGCACACAATGTTTCAATTTGTCACTTTATGCTTTAAAGGTTAGTACCCTGTCTAGCCTGCCAGAAGTTTGAGAGGGCGAAGACTGTGGCACCGTAGTTGAAGCAGATCAAAGTTGTTTCACCATGGCACATGATCACATGATCGGTAAGTGACCCAATTCAAATTTTGCCCTAATAAGTTGTTTTGTAATGGTTGCTTTATTATTCCACTGCAGAGTTCAATATTGTAGAATGTGTGTGTGTCAGTATCCTTACAAATATGAAAATCTGCATACTGTAAGACACAGATACGGGTAAGAATAAAGTAATCTTCTCTCTAACACTTTAAATGTTAGGGGTGGAGCTCATCGAACCCTTCACGAAATCCAAGAATGGCAACAGCTGGTGTCTGACGGCAACCAATCACTTTACCAAGTGGGTGGAGGCAATTCCCATTAAAGTCAGTAAAGTAAGAGTACGTGCTTAACTCTAAATTCCCTCATGTAACCCATTAAAAAGGTGGCTTGAAACCAAAAATAGATTTTCATTTTGTATGATACCCATCAAGGGAGAGACTGGCAAGGCCACCTCCAAGGCGATAATGGACATCTTCAACACCCATGACTCTCCTGAGGTCATCTTGAGTGACCGAAGTCATGAATGCTGGAACAAGGTATGGATGCTATAGGATATATTCTGTCTCCAATGGTTTGTTTAATTTATTTTTTACAATTTGTTTTTGTTTTTCCATGGTACATAATCAGACATATTTCAATATCTTACATTGTAAATAGATGGCTTTCCTATCCCCTCCTACAGGTTTGGTGAACGGACCAACCAGACCGTCAAGTCCCTTGATTGGTACCAGGAAGTGTGGGAGAACAACCTGAAGGTAATTCTCTTTGCAAACAACAACAACAAAAACATCCATGCCTCCACCGAGTACAGACAAGAGCCGCAGCTGTTGACTGAGGTAAACGATGCAATTGTATCTACAATTATTGCATATACTGTAGTCTTTTACATTTGTGATTGACTTATTGTTGTTGTTTGTCTATTGCTGTTTTGTATAATGTACTTTCAGATCCCTGAAACCCCACCTGATGTGGTGGAAGTTGTCGAACCAGATCACAGTGCTTTCGAGGACCAACTTCAGGCACGGACTCAGAAGGATGTGGAGGTTTTTGACCAGGTAAAAATGATTGTCCTCTGTTCATTTATTTTCTTGCCCTCCAAGAGATATGTAAGAAATGTATTTGTAATATGAAATATAATTGCATGTATTCCTGTTACTAATCAAGGTGAGACTGAACATCGACAAGTTGCAAGAGAACATCGGGTGACTTACTTGGTTTGGAAGAAGGACGAAAGAAAGGCGAGACCTGGGAATACCTCGCTGCTCTTTCGCTCCTAGCTGGGGATCACCATCTGTTAAGGTGAATATAAAAAATCACGATAACAACTATTTGCATTTGCACACAAAATAACCTGAAGCTAGTTTTAGTTTCCCTAACACTGATATTTTTCTCTTTGTCTTCCTAGGGTTACCTCGGTGGAAGCCAACAATCTTCTCCAGCTTGAGCAGTTGGACGGTCGACCACTGAATGCACTGACGCCCTACACTTCGGTGAAGTCCAATAGACAAAGTATGATAATCTTTGGTTGACATTTGAGAAAGCAAGAAATGGTATATATGCTGAGCTTTTAGAAATGTCCTCTTCAATTTACCTCTCCAAATATCTTAAGACCATCAACTCTCCGAGCCCCCCAGGAGGTATCCCATCCAACAGAACCAGTGAGTTCGGATCAGTCTGATTCTCTGTGCTCTGAATCAGAGGGGGACCAGCTTGAGGTAGGCTATACCTTCCAAAATTTTTGAAAAGTACATATCTCCCATTTATAACAGTGCACTAATCCATTACATTATCTCACAGTAAAGTGTAACCTGTGTGTTTGCTTGTTCACATCTCTGTCTCCTACCCTGTTCCTTTTAACTCTGCTCCTGTTCTCCAGGACCTAGGGTTTCTGCCCAACACCCAGACGTGGATCCACCTGATGTCCTCCATTACCAACCACCTTCCAACTCATTACATGAACTGTACTCCCTGTTCACCCACGACTGTGTTGCCATGCACACCTCCAACTCAATCATCAAGTTTGCAGATGACACAACAGTAGTGGGCTTGATAACAAACAACGACGAGACAGCCTACAGGGAGGGGGTGAAAGGCGCTCGGAGTGTGGTGTCAGGAAACTCAACTTCAACAAAACAAAGGAGATGATCGTGGTCTTCAGGAAACAACAGAGGGAGCACCCCCTTATCCACATCGAAGGGACAACAGTGGAGAAGGTGGAAAGTTTTATGTTCCTCGGCATACACATCACAGACAAACTGAAATGGTCCACTCACACAGACAGTGTGGTGAAGACAGGGGCGAAAATCTGATATCAACTTTGGAGGGGACAATTACATTACATTTTCTCAAGAGCAATTCCTGAGGGGGACACCAAAAGTAGTGCTGTAACACATAGCCTACATTGTAATATGGTAAATGTATATTGAGGAACCAAAGAAATAAGGTGTTTGCCGTACTCCTAACTACCGGTACCCAAAACTACACAACTAATCAACACAGCAATACCATTGCCTTTAACAAATCTTAGTTCAGTCACCAGTTTAAGTTGAGAGTGGGGGTATCCATGGCATTTTCCAATTATGTTCCTATTTACAAGTCAAAAAAATTGAGAACCTTTCATAATGTTGCCAAACAAAGACTCAACAAACTTACCTGTGACTCCCTGTCTCTGCCAGTCTGTCCCTGCATATCTGTCCCCAACTCAGCTGTCTGTGTGCCATCTGTTGCCTGCTCTGCCTAATGACATCATTGTGAAACATTTCCATTAGAATTTCATTTCTTTCTTATGAACATTTTATCAACTAGTCTTTGAGATATTAGGCTACTAGGGTTCTTACTGAAAAATACTCTGATGTGCGTCTTTGATTTTTCTGCCATTTTTCTACCTGGCTGGCTACACGCACACACAGTGTGTAGGTTATTGACAGTAGGAGATGGGCTTCTATCATCTTATCTTTTATCATTCTATTTGGGCTTCGATCTAAAAGGTAGCTAGCAAATGTGAAACGGATTAAAATGACAAGAGTTGACAGCTGTATGAGTTCACCATTTACACAACATATGCTGCAACCTTTTATAATTTTAATAGTTTGTTTCATATTGGCTGGCTTCCAACAATAGCTGAATTTGCAAAGCTAGCGAGCACCAATTCCGTTTCAGTGGTGTTTGCTGTAATCTTTGCTACCCGGGTTAAATAAAGGTGAAATAAAATAAATAAATAAAAGTTCCCTTGCGACAATTTAGCTTTTGCAACGAGACCATTAAATATATTTAAGACAATGGTAGAAGAGAGCGTAGTTCTGTTCAGTTTGGACTTCAGTTTATCGCTAACCTTATCACAGGGACTTTGAAGCACTAACTTACATCATCTGCATGCTGATCTTGGAATAAATTGATGATAGCAAAGATTCCATCTTTGACGAGGCCACATAAATGGAATAATTACTAGCTAGCTTAATAGTTAATATTTTCCCGCTAGCTCTGCATATTCAGCTAGTGTGTGTGCGCGATTGACTGGATTAACCTCACGTCAGTTACGTTCATTGAGTGCCTTTCAGACAGTGGATACCACCCCTCTGTTACCTTGCCAACTAAGGAACTGGCAGTGGATCAAACCATTGTGAGGCAAAGGGTGGGGGGGTCGCAATCTTTTGAAACTTAAAAACGCGCTATTAAGTGTCTATAATCAGCACAATTGCTTTCATTGCGTATTATTAATATTATTTAAATTACATAGTTATGTTTCAGTGATATATTGGGGGGGACAAATCATATTTTTCCCAGGATGGGGGGGTCGTGTGTCCCCCGTCCCCCCCCGGGATTTCCGCCCCTGGGTGAAGAAGGCGCAACAGCACCTCTTCAACCTCAGGAGGCTGAAGAAATTTGGCATGTCACCTAAACCCTGACAACATTTTACAGATGCACTATCGAGAACATCCTGTCAGGCTGTATCACAGCCTGGTACGGCAACTGCACCACCCTCAACCACAAGGCTCTCCAGAGGGTGGTGCAGTCTGCACAACACATCACCAGGGGCAAACTACCTGCCCTCCATGACACCTACAGCACCCGATGTCACAGGAAGGTCAAAAACATCAGCAAGGACATCAACCACTCGAGCCACTGCCTGTTCACACCGCTACCATCCAGAAGGCGAGATCAGTACAGGTGCATGAAAGCTGGGACCGAGAGACTGAAAAACAGCTTCTATCTCAAGGTCATCAGACTGCTAAACAGCAATCACTAACTCAAAGAGCCTGCTGCCTACATTGAGACCCAATCACTGGCCACTTTAATACATAGATCACTAGTCACTTCATACAATGTACTCTAAATAATGCCACTTTAATAATGTTTACATATCTTACATTACTCATATCACATGTATGTACTGTATTTTATACCATCTATTGTACCTTGCCTATGCCGCTCGACCATTGCTGATCCATATACATACATGAACATATTCTCATTCCCCTCTTTAGATTTGTGTGTATTAGGTAGTTGTTGGGGAATTGTTAAATTATTTGTTAGATATTACTGCACTGTCGGAACTAGAAGCACAAGCATTTCGCTACATTCACATTAACATCTGCTAACCATGTGTATGTGACAAATGTAATTTGATTACATCATCTACAGCTAGTGTTATTGTCATGTCATTATCTGCTAAGAAGGTTTTCTTGCACTATCAAACTGTGCACATAATATGTGATACACAGTTGAACTAAAAACACAAGCACTGTTAACACTTAGAACAATGAAAGGAGCAGTGCCTGTACTTTGCAGTCTCCCTCTTCAAGGCTCCCTTCCGAGACTGGCTGCCTGTTGAGAAGACGTGACAGGCAGAACCTCTCACCCACACAACCACCTCCTCAATATTCCACACACCAATGTTCAGTATTTTAATCTATGATTGCCATGTGAGTGTACAAAAAAATCTGAAAATAAACTACCAAAAAATGTACGTTGATGTATTAAAATCTTAAATATTTTTCAGGTTGGTTTTCACAGCTGTTTTACAAGGTGTTCATTATTGTAAGGTTTACTTTGATGGTTTTTGTTTGTTCAACATTTGTCACAGGTGTCATAGGGATTTGACCAAAATGCAGCAGGAGTGTGTATACTCATCTTTTAATTAGGCAGAAAGAAGGAAAACCAAAAACAAAACACACATATAAAAAAATAACACCAAACAGTCCTGTAATGCATACAGCTATACACGAAACAAGGAACAACTACCCACAAATCCCTTAGAAAACACCCCTCTTAAATAGGACCTTCAATTGGAAGCAGCTGCTCCTCGTTGCTTCTAATTGAAGGTCCACCCAATAAACATCACATAGAAATAGACATACTAGAACATAGCCCAACAAACCTTGAAACACTAAACAAATACCCCTCTTAAATATGAACATAGCCCAACAAACCCCAAAACACTCTAAACAAACACCCCCTGCCACGTCCTGACCAAACTACAATAACAAATAACCCCTTATACTGGTCAGGACGTGACAACATTCATTGTTGTATCCTAGGACCTACAATAGATACATATATGTTCAACCACAACGGTGTATTAATGAGCTATGAGAAATAGAAAATAATTAATAATTTAGGACCACTGAAATTATATTATTTCAGTGTAGATAAGGGAAGGGCAGGTTAAAATAAAAACATGACAGCCAGACAAGCCAGTGTATGAATCAAATGGATATGCATATGAATGGAGTAGAAATTAGCTGACTTTGTGATCTGTAAGGTAAGTAACTTTAATGTGTCAAGCAGATTACAAGTTATCTTTGCCAGTTCTGCAACGTAGCAACGTTTAAGTTAACAAGGTACCCAAAAGTAGTTTGAATTAATGTTTTCATTTTATTAACTAAACAAAACTTGTTTAAACAGCGAAATTGTTTTGGAAGTTCTTTATGATAGCCACATTAGCAGCTAATTAGAATTTCATTTTGGGGGGGGGGGGGGGGGGGGTAATTACATGCAAATATATTGATAAAAGTCACCTTGTCCTAGAGAGATTTACATGGTAGGGTAAGCCTACACTGTCACGGTTTACGTCGGTGAAGGAGGACCAAAACGCAGCAGGTATGAGTAAGCTCATCTTGAGATTTATTCACTCCAAAATGAACGCCAAAATAACAAAAGAGAACGAACGATAAACTGACAGTCCTGTAATGTTGACACACACTAAACACGGAACAATCTCCCACAAGGTACAAACACACCCTCATATATGGGACTCTCAGTCAAAGGCAAAAGGGAAAACACCTGCCTTCAATTGAGAATCCCAATCCCAATTAATCAACCATAGAAACACACTTACTAGACTAACATAGAAATACATAAACATAGACCATAAACCAAAAACCCCAGAAATACTAAATCAAACACCCTTTTAACAAACACACCACCCTGAACCACATAAAACACATACCCTCTGCCACGTCCTGACCAAACTACAATACTAATTAACCCTTATACTGGCCAGGACGTGACATACACGGAACACAGCCCTCCGTATTATTGGCCAATGTGCAATCATTGGAAAACAAGACTATCCTACCAACAGGACATTAAAAACTGTAACTTGGCTGAACGACGACATGGATAATATAGAGCTGGCCTGATTCTCTGTTTTTTGGCAGGACAGAGCAGCTACGTCTGGTAAGACGAGGGGTAGAGGTGTGTGTCTATTTGTCAATAACTGCTGGTGCACGATGTCTAATATTAAAGAAGTCTCGAGGTATTGCTTGTTTGAGGGAGAATACCTCATGATAAGCTGTAGACCACACTATCTTCCAAGAGAGTTCACATCTATATTGTTTGTAGCCGTCTATTTACCACCCCAAACCGATGCTGGCACTAAGACCGCACTCAACGAGCTTTATAAGGCCATAAGCAAACAAGAAAATGCTCATCCAGAAGAGGCGCACCTTGTGACTTTAATGCAGGCAAACATAAATCCATTTTACCTAATTTCTACCATCATGCCACATGTGTAACCAAAGGAGAAAAAAAACTATAGACCACCTTTACTCCACACACATAGATTAATATAAAGTTCTATATATAAAGTATTGGAAATCTCATGCTCTGAGTTAGCCATTAAACAAGTATGGCCTACGGATCTAAATGTAGCTGAATCATCCTTTAACTGGACCAGAATATGGAAATGTTTTAGAATGAAATATGCCCCAACTTCCAAATGTTCACTGTGTCCCTATATCAGGTAGGAAAATTCCTTCGTATGATGTAGGAGTCCTCTGCAGTTAAATGCTTTTGGGACAAAGTCACAAAATTAAAGAGCATGAATGGAATTATTCAATGCTTCCATGTGTTTGATGCATTTTATACTATTCCACCAATTCCGCTCCAGCCATTACCACGAGCCCATCCTCCCCAATGCTCTGTGCCACCAACCTCCTGTGCTCTTCCCCATATCACCCCCTTCCTGCCCTCTATCTTATCCTCTCCATTCCCCTCTCTCTCCATCTCTCTTTCCATCTCTCTCTGCTCCCCCTCTAATGTATATACAGTATCTCTCTGCTCTCTCTCTACCCCACCCCCTCCTATCTCTCTCTCTCTCTACCCCACCCCCTCTCACTGCTATCTCTCTCTCTCTCTCTCTCTCAGCAGCAGACTAGCAGTAGTAGTGCTGTAGCTTAGCCGTTCTGTCTCAACACTCAGCTCTCTGCTTTCTGCTCTCATGCTCTCTCACTTATTCATGCTTGGTGTCTATTGAGCCAAAGTGCTGCCCGTGTTCACCCTGCCCTCAAAGTCACCTAGCATTTTGTTCTGCTTTGTACTGGGGAACGGAACTAGAGGCTGCACCTGAACCTTGAACTGCTACTTCTGTGTGTGTGTTTGTGCATGTGTAGTATTGAGAGCCTTAGTACAGAGGAACCACCTGACCCTTGAACTGACCAACCAGTAATCCTCTGCCTCTGAGGTGGACAGTGAGCAGGCAGATTGCTCAAGATTGACTTTTGGACTTCTGTCCATGTCGTGAGGATGTCGGGAAAGGCCTTCAATACCAGCCACTAGGGGCAACAGTGAGTGCTATTACCATCAAGTATGCTTGTGTTTTGCTAGGGCATTGTGGACTAGGGTGGTGATCCCATGACTCTGGATCAGAAGGTCACATGTTCAATCCCAGTGGTAGACACTTGTTTTTTGTTTTATTTAACCCTTAACTTAACCATTCGGAATGAATACCTAAACTTAGTGGCCTGATTGCAATGAAGACGTGGAACCTGTGGGTTACCTGCATGTTACCGCTAGATTTCTTAACACGTTACTAACGGGATATTACATGGAGCTCCCAGCTAAAATAACCCTGGTTGCAACAAAAAAACAGCAGAATAAAACTACTAGACCAGCTGACACTGTTATGGTGTCAAACCGGCTTAAATCTAGACAGCGGAAATGGCATGGGAAATGGTCATTGTCTGCCTTCACTACTCCCACCCCAATGAAGAAATTGAAATTTTAAAAAAGATAATTGGAGGAATGTGGCATATTACATCTGAAATAAAACAATTTGACTGGAAATGTAGTCAACTGTATGTCATTTACGATAATTATAATTTTGTGAAAGTAAAATTATTGAAGACCAACTTTTTAATACTTAGCCTACCACATTGCAAATTAAAGTTATATGGATTGCAGCTATGTGTGTGATCACTTAATTATAAAACAAAGCACTTTGCATCTGCTTCACTTTGCATCTGCATATTCAAAGCTAACATATGGATTGTTTTTAGGTGGTCAAACAGTACCATGGATAAATTAGCTATATGAGTTTGAATTTTAGTATCCCTTTAGGTATTCCCCCAAAATATAAAAAAAGTTATTTGATAAAATGTTTAATTTGGCCTTTACTCCTAGAGCCCATAGAAACGCATTGAATAACACATTCATAAATGGCAAAAAAATGCAGTAAAAAAAAGTTAGCATAAGGTTTTGAAGTGTCTGTCCTACATTTAGGAGATATAAAAAAGCTCAGGAAATATTTCATTTTTTGGACACATATTTAACCACTTATTTTTGTTGGCACAAAACTACCTCCATACATCCATCCATTTGCATGGGTTGCCGTCAGATTAGTCACGTGACACTTGTCAAGTAAAGCAAAACGGAGAACACCACAGTGTTTGTGAGAGTCTCATCTTTCCATAGATTGGTCAAATTAGTTTGGATGCTACAGACGTTTTCGTGAGAAGACTGATTTTCGGGATGTCTTATGGTCTGATAAATACAGCTGTAGCTGGACCACCTTCCACTGCAGATGTGGAAGGCCGACATAGGCGGATGTGGTGGATTGAGAGGCAGCCCATACAAAATATCTCTAGTTTAAACTGATGGATTTTGCTGGAGGTTTTTTAAATTATGTTCGTTAGATAGATGCGCAGGTGTGTCAATAGACTCTTAAGGATTAGAATTGCAACTTCAAACTGTTCCGATGCTAATACCCACCAGAGGATGAAATCGTCTTGAAAAATGTTGTTTGCAGTCATGACTAAAGTTAACACTGACGTCCGTGTTATGAAGCAGTAAATAAGTGGCGGATGATGGTTGCAATTGAGATCAGCTGTGAGATCTGCCATTAGCTCTACAACTGAGGTCATACACGCAGGAAGCAGTGGTTTAAAAAGTACCCAATTGTCATACTTGAGTAAAAGTAAAGATACCATTATATAAAATGACTCAAGTAAAAGTGAAAATCACCCAGTACAATACTACTTAAGTAAAAGTCTAAAAGTATTTTGTTTTAAATATACTTAAGCAACAAAAGTAAAATTATAAACCATTTAAAATGACTTATTTTAAGCACACCATACGGTATTTTTTATTTTGGGCGGGGGATAGCCACGGGCACGCTCCAACACTCAGACATCATTTACAAACGAAGCATGTGTTTAGTGAGTCCGCCAGATCAGAGGCAGTAGGGATGACCAGGGATGTTCTCTTGAAAAATGTGTGAATTATACAATTGTCATGTCCTGCTAAGCATTCAAAATGTAACAAGTACTTTTGGGTGTCAGGGAAAATGCATGGAGCAAAAAGTACATAATTTTATTTTGGAATGTAGTGCAGTAAAAGTAAAAGTTTTCAAAAATAAATATAGCAAAGTAAGGTACAGATACCCCACAAAACTACTTAAGCAGTACTTACAAGTATTTTTACTTAAGTACTTTACACCACTGGCAGGGAGCAGTGACAGAGACTGACACAGACTGAAAAATAGGTGTTTTTATTATCGGAGTGGCTGGGGTTCCGGATTTTCTGGAACCTGCTTTGCCGTGGATAATGATACGGAGATTTCTGTGCAGGATTTTTTTTTACGGAGCTGCTGCCCAATCCTCCTTGATATGGAGGGGAACTTCATGCTGTACACTAAATAACTTTTTTTTTTACAGTCTTTGCTAAAGACATGGTCGACATGTTCGAACTATGCATTCCATGCCTCAAGCACTATTTCATGTAATTTTTTAAGGAGGTTCCATGCAGCTATCATGAGCTACACAACCAATAAAGATTAGCCTACATCATAACACAAAACGGTGATTGTTTTTGCTCCAATGCAATATGTAGGGACTGTGACCTGCTTGTGGAACTGCAATATCAGTTACAACACAGAGAGAAGGTATATATTATTGGGAATGTTTGTTCAAATCGCGGCAGGGTTTTTATTTCAGCTATTCAGAATTATGAGTCAGAGAAATAGGCTACGTCATGGTTCAGAAGAGGGGGAGTAAAGAGAGAAACGTGAAGGTAGGAGGAGATTGAACAGAAGCTACGTAGTTTGCTTAAAATAACACATGCATAGAACGTGATTCAGATCCTTAGCTTTGAGAAAGAGTTTTCCGGAAGTGGCGGAGGCGGAGGGAACTGTATTCGCAGCCACAGCCTTTTTTTATTAATCAACTTATTTTTTAAGTAGACCTGCTCTATAATATACCAATTCATATACACACATAGAAAATATGTTCTATTTTTTAACACGTTCATGTGTCTAGTTAGGGATGACACATGTTGTGTTACTTTTAGTGCAATCACTGTGTTGGCACAACGTGATTTGTGTAGATGTTTCAACACATTTTGTGTAAATTCCTGCAATTAACATACAACACACCCTAGATGTGTTAGATCACTGACCAATCACATTGCAAATCTGTCTTAGACAAGTTTTCAAGAAGTTAGGCAAGTTAGGTATGGAACGGTGTTTGGGTCTTTGCGTGTCAAAAAGATAAGCTTCTTGACCAATCAGGACCTGGATATGACTCCACGTCACATAATAACTGAAAGACCCAAACAGCATTCCATAGTTAGGCACATTTTTACCTTACTCATTATCATTATGATATTTCCTAGCATGCTCTACTGCAGGTTAATAAAAAAAAAGTTTTTAACCCCATCAGTCGGTTTTTGCATGTACATTAAATAATTGATTAATCTTATTCTTCACAAAGATAAATTGTGAGTTATAAAAATAAAGAGAGTTGCACACTCTATATATATTAACTCCCAGTAATTTATTTGGTAAAACAACAACGTTTCGGCATCACTGTGCCTTCTTCAGTGTGCACCAGCTCATGCTTTTTATTACACATATAAATAGCATACATTTACCTAAACTAATCCAATCAGTTAGTTATATTTTTTTACACCCATTACTGAAAGGGTTGTTCCAGTTTAAATGGTTTAGTTAGTCTCCTTTACTATATTCTTAACCCAGGGGAATAAAAATAACAACTGTTGGCTAGCCTAACGCTGGCTGAATTCCAATAGGAGTTATACTTCACATGCCAGCCTAGTGTGACATGCAGGTAGAATTGGAAAATTCTGGTAAATCTTTCCTGAAATCCCAGTTGGAAATTAGAGCGAATAAGCAGAATATCAGAATTTTTTGAAACCCAAACCTACTTGCAGGTTAGACGCAGCCTGTAAACCATTCGTTTCAGCATTCTGTTTAAGGATATAATTAAGCCTAAAAAAAGTCTTAATTTTAATGAAAACATTTGCCACTAAGATATACAGTCATTTGTGGTAACTACAATTTACTCGAAAAGGTAAAGCACACTGGGAAATGATATCTAGTGGGGGCGTGAATTTCAGTCACTCGTGAGTAGAAGTGTTGTACAAGTTTAACAGGTATATGGTAGAGGTACCTATTTATTTCTGCTCTGACAAGGAATAAATGGCCAGAATATCCAACAACAGTCCATTCACCTGCATCTCAGATATGAAATTGTTTGAGTTGCTTTCCCTGGACTGAGTAACTCACTAGCAGTAACATGTTTGAAATCTTTCAAGAACGATATTTTGCATGTACAGCATTTGTTTCATGTAAGATTTTGTATATGGAGCAATGTATCAATTAATTTTAAAGTGGATTTAATTGTAATACAACACAATATGTGTAAAAAAAATATACACACATTTTTTAACACGTCCTTGTGTCTAGTTAGGAATGACACTTGTTGTGTTACCTTTAACATGAACACTGTGTTGAAAAGTGTACACAAATCAAAATGTGGCAACATAGTGATTGTGTTAAAAGTAACACAAGGTGTTATTTTTAACACATCTGTTCTAAGAGTGTAGATGTATGATGACTTATGATGTCACCCTAACTACACACACGGATGTGTTAAAAAATAAATCACATTTTCTCAGTGTAGTTTTATCACAATCAGCCCAGAGCATCCCTCACTCATTTACATCGCTGCGAAAGAGAGGAAGTAAGAGAGGGAGGGAGAAAGACAGAGAGATAGGAAGAGTGATATAGAGAGGGAGAAAGTGAGAACCAGAGAGAGAGAAAGATAGGGAGAGAGGGACGGAGATAGTTGGATAGACGTATATGGAGTGAAATGGAGATAGAAAGAGAGATACTGGAACAAATCACACACTCTGATTATTTAATCACCGCGGTAACCCATCACCAGGCAGGGGTTCGACTACTCTATGCAAATGAAGGGGGAGTGTCGGACCATAACAAGGAAGATGAAAATACAAAGCAATGCCCTCCTCCCTGATTTGATGTGCAATGCGGCTTAAAAATAAAGCTGAAAAGCCTAGCGGGAATGTCACTTAGGTTACGCTCTTTCTCTCTCACTCCTTTGCTCACAAGCGCACAGGCAGGCACGCACACACACACACACACACACACACACACACACACACACACACACACACACACACACACACACACAAAGATATGCACTTGAGAGTCTGTGTTATTACGAATGACGGACAATTTCACCCCCTCTCCCCACCTCACACACACACACACAACTGTGTGGTTTGTGACTGTGTCGCCTACTGCTGTCTTGTTTTCCCTAGTAGAAAGATGACAACAGCAGCACTGATGCTAAGCATCTGTCAGCCTGCATCTGCATGGGCTAATCAAAGTCTTTGGAATCACACACGCACACCCGCACACACTCAAAATATGCTGTTGCTACGGTGCTCTTTATTTTACTCTTATTATTATCTATCCTTATGCCTAGTCATGTTGCCCCTGCCTTTATGGACATACAGTGCCTTCAGATAGCCCTTCACAGCCTGAACATGTTTTTAGAAATGCGTGCAAATTTATTGAAAATGAAATAGACAAATATCTGATTTACATACAGTACCATTCAAAAGTTTGGACACACCTACTCATTCCATGGTTTCTCTTTATTTATACTATTTTTCTACATTGTAGAAAAATAATGAAGACATCAAAACTATGCAATAACACATATGGAATCATGTAGTAACCAAAAAAGTGTTAAACAAATCAAAATATATTTTATATTTGATATTCTTCAAAGTAGCCACCCGTTGCCTTGATGACAGCTTTGCAACCTCTTGGCATTCTCACAACCAGCTTCATGATGTAGTCATCTGGAATGCATTTCAGTTAACTTCTTTGGGATAGGGGGCAGTATTTTCACGGCCGGATAAAAAACGTACCTGATTTAATCTGGTTACTACTCCTGCCCAGAAACTAGAATATGCATATTATTAGTAGATTTGGATAGAAAACACTCTGAAGATTCTAAAACTGTTTGAATGATGTCTGTGAGTATAACAGAACTCATATGGCAGGCAAAAACCTGAGAAAAAATCCGCCCTGCTACTTCACTGGCTGTTGAATAGTGTGCTAGCGTCCCACATGTCCCAGAGAGGTTATGTTGTTTCCATCCATGCTGTGTTGTTATGTGTTGCTGCCTTGCTATGTTGTTGTCTTAGGTCTCTCTTTATGTAGTGTTTTGTCTCTCTTGTTGTGATGTGTGTTTTGTCCTATATTTATATTGGATTTATTTATTTTATTCCAAAGCCCCCGTCCCCGCAGGAGGCCTTTTGCCTTTTGGTATGCCGTCATTGTAAATAAGAATTTGTTCTAAACTGACTTGTCTCGTTAAATAAAGGTTAAATAAATAAATTAAATAAAAACTTAATTTCTTTCCTTAATGCGTTTGAGCCAATCAGTTGTGTTGTACAGGTGGTATACAGAAGATAGCTCTATTTGGTAAAAGACCAAGTCCATATTATGGCAAGTACAGCTCAAATAAGCAAAGAGAAAAGACAAGACATTATTACTTTAAGACATGAAGATCAGTAAATTTGTCAATTTGAAAAGTTTCAAGAACTTTGAAAGTTTCTTGAAGTGCAGTTGCAAAAACCATCAAGCGCTATGATGAAACTAGCTTTCATGAGGACCGCCACAGGAAAGGCAGTCCTCAGGAAAGACAGCAGAGATACCTCTGCTGCAGAGGATACGTTCATTAGAGTTACCCGACTCAGAAATTGCAACCCAAATAAATGTTTCACAGAGTTCAAGTAGCAAATTACATCTCAACATCAACTGTTCAGAAGAGACTGTGTGAATCAGGCCTTCATGGTCGAATTGCTGCAAATAAACAACTACTAAAGGACACCAATAAGAAGAAGAGACTTGCTTGGGCCAAGAAACATGAGCAATGGACATTAGACCGGTGGAAATCTGTCCTTGGTCTGATGAGTCCAAATTTGAGATTATTGGTTACTACCGCTGTGTCTTTGTGAGACACAGAGTAGGTGAACGGATGTTCTCCACATGTGTGGTTCCCACCGTGAAGCACGGAGGAGGTGTGATGGTGTGGGGGTGCTTTACTGGTGACACTGTCAGTGATTTATTTCGAATTCAAGGCACACAGCATGGCTACCACAGCATTCTGCAGCGATACGCAATCCCATCTGGTTTGCGCTTAGTGGGACTATCATTTGTTCTTCAACAGGACAATGACCCAACACACCTCCAGGCTGTGTAAGGGCTATTTGACTAAGAAGGAGAGTGATGGAGTCCTGCATCAGATGACCTGGCCTCCACAATCACCCGACCTCAACCCAATTGTGATGGTTTGGGATAAATTGGAACTCAGAGTGAAGGAAAAGCAGCCAACAACTGCTCAGCATATGTGGGAACTACTTCAAGACTGTTGGAAAAGCATTCACTGGCGAAGCTGGTTGAGAAAATTCCAAGAGTGTTCAAAGCTGTCATCAAGGCAAAGGGTGGCTACTTTGAAGAATCTAAAATCTAAAATATATTTTGATTTGTTTAACACTTTTTTGGTTCCTACATGACTCTATTTCCAAGTTTGTTTTGATGTCTTCTCTATGATTCTACCGTGTAGAAAATAGTCAAAATAAAGAAAAACGGTATGGTACGGTATGTCACTCTTTTGCCTATCTCTCTGTTCTGGCACAGATCTACTATTCACAGGGATCTTCTCAGAATCTCTCACCCTTGACCTATCCTCTTCTACATTATTCACTGCCTCATCATACGACACATTCTGCACTACTCTGACTCTGGTCACCTCAACCTGCCTCTCCTGCACTGGACACTTCTGATCCCCAGTAACATGTGAACCCCTACAGTTGACACACAAATGTATCCACCGAAACTACACAATCCTCTATCCCATACCCTCCTGCACATTTCCCACATCTTGGAATCTCCCTCCTACACACTGCTGCAACATGACCATAAATGTTGCACCTGAAACAGAGTAGTGAATTCGCCACAACAGCTCTAACAGGATAACTGATACATCCTAACATGACCTTGTTGGGTAAAGACTATGACTCAGAACTCAAAAGGACAGACAGTGACTCCTCTGTTTCACCACGCTCACTAACAGGTCTGCAACATCCCAATCGACAGGCATCACATCAGTAATCTTCAACTTCAATTGTTCCACCTCCACAATTAACACTGCACCAGAAATGACTCCTTTCAATGGTGTCCTGTACCTAAGCACAAAGCAAGATACAGGTCTTTCCCAATTTTCCCTCCAATCTGAAGTAACACAAAAAAAACATCACAAGTCCACTTTGGGTTACCTTCAATGACTCAACAGCACCCACAATCTTTTCCACACAACCTGAAACCAACCATGGATCAGCCAAATGGCCTGGTTCCACCCTCTTCAAAAATCGCACTCCCATTGGACCAAACTTATTTTTTTCATAACCATGTCCATCAATGCAAGGCTTAGACTCCGAGCTCCTCACAATTCCATATACCCCTTCCATTTCACCTCCAGAACTCAAACTGGCGTCTGGCTCACTCTGTTTGAATTTGACACCAATCTTCCTTGACATTACCTCTCCCTTGTTATTGCTAGCTTCGACAGATTCAATCCTATGCTCTGCCTCCTTCAGTCTTTTCAACCTCCTCTCTCTTTCCCTCCAATCCTCCTCCCTTAACCAATTACCCAGCTCCTTCAGAAACTTTTCCGAGCTGAAATCTCATTTCAGCCTCCTTGAGACACATGCTAGGCCTTGTCCTCCCCCACTTTAAACTAGATAAAGCATCCTACTCTTCCAGGTCTCCACAATCTTGGGAACATTAAGCCATTCAAACTGGAACAACCATTTTAGTAATGGGTGGAAAATATCTAACTAATTGATTGGATTAGTTTCCAAAAAGGTATGTTACTTATCTTTGTGTACATTAATGTACATGCAAAAACACACATATTAATTACCTGCTGTAGAGCATGCTGGGAAATATGACAATGATTGCTGTGGTTTCGGGTCGAAGTCATGTGTATGAATTTCAGGCCCCTGTATTGGGTAAAGGGCTTGCAATTTAAGTATTTCACTTTACTTGTGCTTGTGACAAATAAAACTTGAAACTTTCATGTAAGACTCAGTGTTGTTTTCCTCAAAGCGAGCATAAAAGGCATATTTGGGAGGTCTGCGTCACTGGGTATCTCACGGTTGAGTTTCCCTTTATAATCTGCTATCCTCTGCAAACCCTGCCACATCCAATGAGGGCCGGAGGTGCTTTAATAGGATTCCATCTTCCTCATATAACGTCCCTTTTCATGTCTGATGGCAAATCCAAGTTCGTAGCGGGCTGTCTTGTATGCATCCATGTCCGTGTTCCGTTCCTTGTAAACTGTAGCTCATGCCTTCAGCGCAGCGTGGATACTGCCTGTAATCCATGGTTTTTAGTTTGGATACATTCATATGGTCACTGTGAGGACAACGTCTTCTATGCACTTATTGATGAAGCCAGTGACTGATGTGATCAGCACATCAATGCTATAGGATGAATACCAGAACATATCCAAGTCTGTACTAGCAAAAAGGTCTTGTAGCCTCACATTTGCTAAATCTGACCAGTTCCGTATTGAGAATTTCACTGGTACATCCTGTTTGAGCTTTTGTTTGTAAACAGGAAGCAGGAGGATAGAGTCATGGTCTGATTTGCCAAAGGGAGGGTGAAGGAGGGCCTTGTATATGTTTCTGTGGGTAGAATAAAAGTGGTCTAGAGTTTTAGCACACCTTGTGGTAAAGGACATGTGTTGGTAGAGAGGTGGTAGAACAGTTTGAAGTTTCCCTGTGCAAAAGTCTGCACCTACAAGAAATGCTGCCTCTGGTTGTGCTATTTTTTGTTTGTTTACAGCCCCATTAAGTTTGTTGAGTGCCAAAGTGACGTTGGTTTGTGGTGGGATGTAGACAGCCTTGATAATTACGGATGAGAACTGTCTTGGTAGATGAAAAGGTTTACAGCTTACCATGAGGTATTCTATGGGTGAGCAAAAGCTTGAGATTTCCTTCACACTGGAAACAGGTAGCTATTTTTATCTTCTATTGTTAGCTGTCCATAGATTTTGTTACACATAATACCCAGGCCTAAAATAGATTTTAATGTTTTTGAAAATGTGTGATTGTGTTTGCTACTGGAAAGAATGTAAACAGCTACTTTTCTACAAAGAGATGGTTTTGAATTAGGGCTGTCAGAGTTAATCAGTTAACTTAAGTTCACTTTTTGTAATTTTAGTGCACAATTGTTTTTAATCAAGATTCATCGCATGGTCTGAAAGCATTTGAAATACACTGACAACATACAAAATATATCCAACAAATGTAAACGCCTGGAGTTTGCTAAATGGCATTGGGACTTGGATTGGAACCAGTGCTATGGCCAGATTACATGAAAATAGGGCTCTTTGGCCACGCACACCAGTGGTGGGTTTGGCATCGAAAAACAGAAGCATATATAGAAAAGTACTTCATGCATATGGTAAAATATGGTGGTGGATCTATTTTGCTTCCACTGGCCCTGGGGCCCTTGATAAGGTCAACGGCATCATGAAAGTACCATGACATTTTAGTCAAAAACATGGTTGCCACTTCCAGGAGCAGGGTTAATAGTCTTGTACTTTTATATTTGATTAGATTTTTTTTTCTTTTTTTACTCAGTGTAGATTCAGTTAGTTTTCTGACTTGATTTACAAGTTGTTGTTTTTTCAGTTTTAGTTTGATACAAAAAACAATTATATTATTTAGTTTTAGTTTTCTGGACAAAAAGTAGCCTATGCATGGGCGGCTAGGAGCTATTTATGTGTTGTAGGTTAAATTTCTTCCCTGTTAGCTAGTGATAGCTAATAGTCTCTGAAATCCTAGATCTAGACCAACAGCATAGCTCTCGGGAGGAAGTCAGATTCTCTTGGATATTTAGAAAAAAATCTTCCAACCAATCACAAGTTTGAGTAGGCGGGCCAAGCCTAAAAATCTAACTCTTTTCATAGCCTGTAGACAGACATTTCAGAACATTGCATTTCACAAACATTTGCCCTAGATGTTAGGGAAGGTATATGACGCAAACTAGCCACTTGTAATGCACTAATTAAAAATAACCTCTGCGTTCTCCATCTCGCTAGCTAGATACTACTTTCTGCCCAGCAGGGATTTTTATGCTAGCGCAAAAAAACTCATAAGGCGGTGACCATCTTAAAATGGCGCCGGAAGAAATGGCAGCAGTTTTACGGGTGCCCAACAAATTGTGCTATTATGTGTTTTTTTCTTGCGTTATTTGTAACTTATTTTGTACATAATGTTTCTGCAACTGTATCTTATGGCAAAAATGCATATATGCATATTTGTAAACAACAGCTGGTGCACGAAATCTAAGGAAGTCTCTAGATTTTGCTCGCCTGAAGTAGAGTACATTGTGATAAATTGCAGGCCACTACTTGCCTAGAGAGTTTTCAGCTATACTTTTCATGGCTGTTTATTTACCACCACAGACAGATGCTGGCACTAAGACCGCACTCAGTCAGCTGTATAAGGAAATAAGCAAACAGGAAACCACTGACCCAGAGGCGGCGCTCCTAGTGGCCGGAGACTTTAATGCAGGGAAACTTAAATCAGTTCTACCAAATTTCTATCAACATGTTAAATGTGCAACCAGAGGGGAAAAAATTCTAGATCACCTGTACTCCACACACAGAGACGTGTACTAAGCTCTCCCTTGCCCTCCATTTGGTAAATCCAACCACAACTCCTGATTCCAGCTTACAAGCAAAAATTAAAGCAGGAAGCACCAGTGACACGGTCTACAAAAAAGTGGTCAGATGAAGCAGATGCTAAACTACAGGACTGTTTTGCTATCACAGACTGGAACATGTTCCGGCATTCTTCCGATGGCATTGAGGAGTACACCACATCAGTCACTGGCTTCATGAATAAGTGCATCGAGGACGTCGTCCCCACAGTGACTGTATGTACATACCCCAATGAGAAGCCATGGATTACAGGCAACATTCACACTGAGCTAAAGGGTAGAGCTGACGCTTTCAAGTTGTGTGACTCTAACCCGGAACCTTACAAAAAATCCTGCTATGCCCTGCGACGAACCATCAAACAGGCAAAGCGTCAATACAGGGCTAAGATTGAATCATACTACACCGGCTCCAACGCTTGTCTTATGTGGCAGGGCTTGCAAACTATTACAGACTATAAAGGGAAGCACAGCCAAGAGCTGCCCAGTGACATGAGCCCACCAGACAAGCTAAATAATTTCTATGCTCGCTTCGAGGCAAGGAACACTGAGGCATGCATGAGAGCATCAGCTGTTCCGGACGACTGTGTGATTACGCTCTCCATAGCCGATGTGAGTAAGACCTTTTAACAGGTCAACATACACAAGGCTGCGGGGCCAGACGGATTACCAGGACGTGTGCTCCGGGCATGTGCTGACTAACTGGCAGGTGTCTTCACTGACATTTTCAACATGTCCCTGATTGAGTCTAATATCAACATGGTTCAAACAGACCACCATTGTCCCTGTGCCCAAGAACACAAAGGCATCCTGCCTAAATGACTACAGACTCGTAGCACTCACGTCCGTAGCCATGAAGTGCTTTGAAAAGTTGGTAATGGCTCACAACAACAACATTATCCCAGAAACCCTAGACCAACTCCAATTTGCATACCGCCCAAACAGATCCACAGATGATGTAATCTCTATTGCACTCCACACTGCCCTTTCTCACCTGGACAAAAGGAACACTTATGTGAGAATGCTATTCATTGACTACAGCTCAGCGTTCAACACCATAGTACCCTCAAAGCTCATCACTAAGATAAGGATCCTGGGACTAAAGACCTCCCTCTGTAACTGGATCCTGGACTTCCTGACGGGCCACCCCCAGGTGGTGAGGGTAGGTAGCAACACATCTGCCACGCTGATCCTCAACACTGGAGCTCCCCAGGGGTGCGTGCTCAGTCCCCTCTTGTACTCTCTGTTCACCCACGACTGCATGGCCAGGCAGGACTCCAACACTATCATTAAGTTTGCAGACGACACAACAGTGGTAGGCCTGATCACCGACAACGACGAGACAGCCTATAGGGAGGAGGTCAGAGACCTGGCCGGGTGGTGCCAGAATAACAACCTATCCCTCAACGTAACCAAGACTAAGGAGATGATTGTTGACTACAGGAAAAGGAGGACCGAGCACGCCCCCATTCTCATTGACGGGGCTGTAGTGGAGCAGATTGAGAGCTTCACGTTCCTTGGTGTCCACATCAACAACAAACTACAATGGTCCAAACACACCAAGACGGTCGTGAAGAGGGCACGACAAAGCCTAAAAAGATTTGGCATGGGTCCTGAGATCCTCAAAAGGTTCTACAGCTGCAACATAGAGAGCATCCTGACTGGTTGCGTCACTGCCTGGTACGGCAATTGCTCGGCCTCTGACCGCAAGGCACTACAGAGGGTAGTGTGTACGGCCCAGTACATCACTGGGGCTAAGCTGCCTGCCATCCAGGACCTCTACACCAGGCGATGTCAGAGGAAGGCCCTAAAATTTGTCAAAGACCCCAGCCACCCCAGTCAACGACTGTTCTCTCTACTACCGCATGGCAAGCGGTACCGGAGTGCCAAGTCTAGGACAAAAAGTATTCTCAACAGTTTTTACCCCAAGCCATAAGACTCCTGAACAGGTAATCAAATGGCTACCCGGACTATTTGCATTGGTTGCCCCCAACCCCTCTTTTACGCTGCTGCTACTCTGTTTATCATATATATATATATATATATATATGAAGTCACTTTAACTATACACTCATATACATACTACCTCAATTGGGCCGACCAACCAGTGCTCACGCACATTGGCTAACCGGGCTATCTGCATTTTGTCCCGCCACCCACCACCTGCCAACCCCTCTCTTACGCTACTGCTACTCTCTGTTCATCATATATGCATAGTCACTTTAACCATATCTAGATGTACATACTACCTCAATCACAATGACTAACCGGTGTCTGTATGTAGCTGTCATAAGCGTCGTAGTGAGTGGACCAAAACGCAGCGGGTATATGTATGCTCATCTTCTTTTATTGAAGAAAACAAAAACACTTATACTAAACAAATGACGAAAAACAGTCCTGTAAGGTACACTGACAATACATGGAAACAACTACCCACCACACCCATGGAAAAACACCCCTACTAAATAGGACCTTCAGTTAGAGGCAACGAGGAACAGCTGCCTCCAATTGAAGGTCAAACCAAGAAATGTAAACATAGAAATAGACACACTAGAGCAAACATAGAAATATACTAACATAAACCAAAAACCACGAAACACATAAAACAAACACCCCCTGCCACACCCTGACCAAACTACAATAACAAATAACCCCCTTTACTGGTCAGGACGTGAGAGTACCCCCTCCCCCCAAAGGTGCAGACTCCGTATGCACCTCAAACAAAACACAAAATTAACCCCAAATAAAGGGAGGGAAGGGAGGGTGGCCACCATCACCGATGGTTCCTGTGCTACACCCCCCCTTCCCAAACCTCCCCCCACTCTGGCTGCGCCGGACTGGCGGGCGACTCTGTCGGTTCCGGACTGTGGGCCGTCTCTGTCGGTTCCGGACTGTGGGGCGTCGCCGGAAGCACTGGACAGGGCACTGTCGCCGGAAGCTCTAGACGGGGCACTGTCGCCGGAAGCTCTAGATGGGGCATTGTCGCCGGAAGCTCTAGACGGTGACTGCACACTGAAGGCCTGATGCGTGAGACTGGCTTTGGAGGCGCCAGACTAGTGATATGCACCACAGGGCTAGTGCGAGGAGCAGGAACAGGACGTACTGGACTGGGCAGGTGCACTAAAGGCCTGATGCATGGTGCTGGCTTTGGAGGCGCCAGAACAATAACACGCACCACAGGGCTAGTGCGAGGGGCAGGAACAGGACGTACTGGACTGGGCAGGCGTACTAAAGGCCTGGTGCGTGGGACTGGCTTTGGAGGTGCCAGACTAGTGACATGCACCACAGGGCTAGTGCGAGGAGCAGGAACAGGACGCACTGGACTGGGCAGGCGCACTAAAGGCCTGATGCGTGGTGCTGGCTTTGGAGGCACCAGAACAATAACACGCACCACAGGGCTAGTGCGAGGAGCAGGAACAGGATACACCGGGTCTTGAAAACGCACTGGAGGTCTGGAGCGCACAGCCTGCACAACCCCTACTGGCTGGCTTGTCAGCGTAGCCCTGCACGGGCGGAGTGCTGGCACAGGGCGAACTGGGCTTTGCTGAGGACTGATGGCTGCCGTGCGTAGAGCAGGCGCAGGGTAGCCTGGGCCTAGGTGATGCACTGGTGGCCAGATGTCCTGCGCCGGTGCACTTCTCCCTGGCTGGATGCCGACTCTAGCACGGCACTTGCGGGGAACTGGTATCCACCGCACCGGGCTTTGACTGTGTCTGGGCAATACAGTGCGCATTTCCACATAGCTCGGTGCCTTCTTGATCAGTTGCTCCCCATAATAAGCACGGGGAGTTGGCTCAGGTCTATTGCCTGACTTAGCCAATCTCCCAGTGTGCCCCCCCCCCCTCAGGCTCAGGCTTCCTTGCCAGCCGTGTACCGGTATAACGTTCCCGGTCCTCTCCAGCCTTCCTCCATGGTCCTTCTCCAGCTAGTATCTCCTCCCATGTCCAGGACTCGAGATAACTCTCCTGTTGCTCCTTCCTCTGCTGCTTGGTCCTTTTTTGGTGGGTATTTCTGTCATAAGCATTGTAGTGAGTGGACCAAAACGCAGCGGGTATATGTATGCTCATCTTCTTTTATTGAAGAAAACAAAAACAAAAACACTTATACTAAACAATCGACGAAAAACAGTCCTGTAAGGTACACTGACAATACATGGAAACAATTACCCACAAAACCCATGGCAAAACACCCCTACTAAATAGGACCTTCAATTAGAGGCAACGAGGAACAGCTGCCTCCAATTGAAGGTCAAACCAAGAAACTTAAACATAGAAATAGACACACTAGAACAAACATAGAAATATACTAACATAGAACATAAACCAAAAACCCCGAAACACATAAAACAAACACCCCCTGCCACGCCCTGACCAAACTACAATAACAAATAACCCCCTTTACTGGTCAGGACATGACAGTAGCCTCGCTACTGTATATAGCCTTTCTGTTTACTGTTGTTTTATTTCTTTACTTACCTATTGTTCACCTAATACCTTTTTTGCATTATTGGTTAGAGCCTGTAAGTAAGCATTTCACTGTAAGGTCTACACCTGTTGTATTTGGCACACATGACAGATAAACTTTGATTTAATTTGATTTGACATCACCGGATCTTCACCGGAATGGTCTTACCTGTTCTGAATTGTCTCTTTTCCAACTGACGCAGGTACTTGAACAGATGTATATACTGGAACATTGGTACATTGTGGGAAGCAACCCATCTTTCTAGACTCTAGAGAGACTAAATAGCTACTCATGGTGATGCACAAGCTAGGCCTGCTTGAAACATTGCCATCTCCTGGCAGCATTTACTGCCAAATTCAGAAGCTTGAAAACCCCGTAAGAGAAATAAGTTTTAAAACCCCATTCGATTTATGCCCAAAGTTTAGAAGAGAAAAAACTTAAACTGAAGATGGTTTTTAATTTAGTTTATTTTAGTTTGATTTGGAGTCATTTATAATAGTTTCAGTGTAGTTTGTGTTTTTCAGATGGGTTTCTTAATTTTATTTCCGTTTACTAAATCATTTTAGTGTCAGTTTTTGTTTATTAAAAATACCTTGGCCAGGAGGCTGACAATTGGCTTCAAGTGGATCTTCCAGCAAGACAATAACCCCAAGAACTATTCAAAATCAACAAAGAAATGATTAATTTACCAAAAAATTAACATTTTTCAATGACCATCTCAGTCTTGAACCCCATTGAAAACCTGTGGTTTAACCTCTTGACGGTCGCCTAGGATAGGGGGCGCCACAACGCATTTTGAAAAAAATTTGTGCCCATTTAAACGGCCTACTACTCAAACTCAGAAGCTAGGATATGCATATAATTAACACTTGTGGATAGAAAACACCATAAAGTTTCTAAAACAGTTTGAATGGTGTCTGTGAGTATAACAGAACTCATATGGCAGTCAAAACCCCGAGACCGATCGTAACAGGATGTGGAATTCTGAATTGCGGAATCAACTTCATCACGTTGCCTATTAATCACACCGTGAGCTATGGTTCATTGAGCACTTCCTATTGCTTCCACTAGATGTCCCCAGTCTTTACAAAGTGATTTAAGCCTTCTACTGTGAAAACTGACAGAATGAGACGCTGTGGAACGTGGTCACACTGAGAGAGCCATCACCATTATGACGCCGGCGCCCCTAGCTACCCTCCCCTTTCGAAACGTTTTGAAACACAATGCAATCGTCCCCCTCGAGTCTTATTGGAGCTCTAGTTGAAAAACGGCCTAAAGATTTATGTTATACAACGTTTGACATGTTTGAACGAACCTAAATAAAAAAATAAAAACATTTATTGAAAGAGGAGTCCTGCGGCCGACGGAAGTTTTGGAGCAGCCTTCAGAACGCGCTAACAAGAACAAGCTATTGGGACGTAAAGGATTAACTTTTTCGAACGAAAATACATTTGTTGTGGACCTGGGATTCCTGGAAGTGCTTTCTGATGGAGATAATCAAAGGTAAGGGATTATTGACAATAGTATACAAGAGTAGATTTGATATGCGATTGTTCCAAGATGGCGCTGACCTGTAACGGTAGCCTATTTTTCTGAGTATCGCATCCCCTTTTATCGCAAAGTGTGATTACCCAGTAAAGTTATTTTTAAATCTGGCATTACAGGTGCTTTCAAGAGATATTCATCTATAAATCTTAGAATGACAATATTACATTTTAAAAATGTTTTCGAATAGTAATTTAGTAAATTGTAGCACTGTTTCACCGGATGCATTTGAGGGAAAATAGTTAGTCAACGTCACGCGCCGATGTAAAATGCTGTTTTTATATATAAATATGAACTTTATCGAACAAAAGAATGCATGTATTGTGTAACATGATGTCCTAGGAGTGTCATCTGATGGAGATTGTCAAAGGTTAGTGCTGCATTTAGCTGTTTTTTGGTTATTTGTGATGCATGTGGTTGGTCGGAAAATGGCTATGTGGCTACATTTACGATATACTCCTCTTATGCTAATGGCGATAGGATTTTTCGCGGGATGTCCGTCCGACCAGGGGTTAATCTATTTTTATTTAACCTTTATTTTACTACATAAAGGTCTACTTACTCTGCTGGCGTCTTGACCCAGTTTATCCCCTAATTTGCAATGCAAACCCGGGCGGCAGTGTGTTTTGGGTCATTGTCTGCATTTGGAGAAGAAAAAAATACATTTAGCCTGACAGCCAAAATTAGGTACAATAATAGAAATAAACATGTAAATAGGCCTAAACGTAACAAAATATTGCTGTAATCCTACCTTGAAAAAAACGATGTGTTCCCAGAAACACCTGTCTGACATAGGGTCCAGAATATCTCTTGATGATTTCTTCCTCAAAGAAATCTCGAGCCATAATACCTGAAAAGGGAGGAAAGAGTGAATTATTGTGGAACACGTAACAGTCCATGAGTTGTAGGCCACAATATTTTATGTACCTTTTGCTTTGTAAATAGCCAAACTTACCATGAAAAATAACATTTGGGCCTGGTCCCTGGCAAGAAATTGCCCCCCACATATGGAGTTTGAGTGGATGCTTGGGACTCGGCTTCCTTGATCTTCTTCCTTTTTTTGTAGCAATTTTGAACAAATTGCTCAAGGGCCATGGTTGTTTCGTATGTCAAGATGACATTATTGAATGTCTCACCAGCGTTGATCCATGCCTGGGCCTGCAGGACACAAAGTTCTTTGTTTGTCAGACGAATCATTGGGTAAAAACAACAAAACAGTACAAAACAAGTGAACAGACATGGTAATTGTTCTGATGATTAAAAAATATATAAATCAATATATATATCAATATAAATATATAGACATATATATATATATATACATATATATATATATATATATATATGTAGTTGAAATCAGAAGTGTACATACACTTAGGTTGGAGTCATTAAAACCACTTTTGGCAAGTCGGTTAGGACATCTACTTGTGCATGACACAAGTCATTTTTCCAACAATTGTTTACAGCCAGATTATTTCACTAATAATTCACTGTATCACAATTCCAGTGGGTCAGACATTTACATACACTAAATTCACTGTGCCTTTAAACAGCTTGGAAAATTACAGAAAATGATGTCAGGCTTTAGAAGCTTCTGATAGGCTAATTGACATCATTTGAGTCAATTGGAGGTGTACCTGTGGATGTATTTCAAGGCCTATCTTCAAACTCAGTGCCTCTTTGCTTGACATTATGGGAAAATCAAAAGAAATCAGCCAAGACCTCAGAAAAAAATTGTAGACCTCCACAAGTCTGGTTTATACTTGGGAGCAATTTTAACATGTGGTACCACGTTCATCTGTACAAACAATAGCATGCATTTCTAAACACCATGGGACCACACAGCCATCATACCGCTCAAGAAGGAGACGCGTTCTGTCTCCTCGAGATGAACGTACTTTGGTGCGAAAAGTGCAAATCAATCGCCGAACAACAGCAAAGGACCTTGTGAAGATGCTGGAGGAAACAGGTACAAAAGTATCTATATCCACAGTAAAACGAGTCCTATATCGACATAACCTGAAAGGCCGCTCAGCAAGGAAGAAGCCAATATTCCAAAACAGTCATAAAAAAGCCAGACTACAGTTTACAACTGCACATGGAGACAAAGATCGGACTTTTTGGAGAAATGTCCTCTGGTCTGATGAAACAAAAATATAACTGTTTGGCCATAATGATCATCGTTATGTTTGGAGGAAAAAGGGTGAGGCTTGCAAGCTGAAGAATACCATCCCCACCATGAAGCACGGGGGTGGCAGCATCATGTTGTGGGGGTCCTTTGCTGCAGGAGGGACTGGTGCATTTCACAAAATAGAAGAAATCATGAGATAGGAAATGTATATGGATATATTAAGGCAACATCTCAAGACGTCAGTCGGGAAGATAAAGCTTGGTCACAAATGGGTCTTCCAAATTGACAATGACCCCAAGCATACTTTCAAAGTTGTGGCAAAATGCCTTACGGACAACAAATTCAAGGTTTTGGAGTGGCCATCACAAAACCCTGACCTCAATCCTATAGAAAATGTGTGGGCAGAACTGAAAAAGCGTGTGCGAGCAAGGAGGCCAACAAACATGACTCAGTTACACCAGCTCTGTCAGGAGGAATGGGCCAAAATTCACCCAACTTATTGTTGGAACCTTGTGGAAGGCTACCTGAAACATTTGACCCAAGTTAAACAATTTAAAGACAATGCTACCAAATACTAATTGAGTGTATGTAAACTTCTGATCCACTGGGAATGTAATGAAAGAAATGAAAGCTGAAATAAATAATTCTCTCTACTATTATTCTGACATTTCACATTCTTAAAATAAAGTGGTGATCATAACTGACCTAAAACAGGGAATTTTTACTCGGATTAAATGTCAGGAATTGTGAAAAACTGAGTTTAAATGTATTTTTCTAAGGTGTATGTAAACTTCCAACTTCAACGGTATATATATACTGCTCAAAAAAATTAAGGGAACACTTAAACAACACATCCTAGATCTGAATGAAAGAAATAATCTTATTAAATACTTTTTTCTTTACATCGTTGAATGTGCTGACAACAAAATCACGCAAAAATAATCAATGGAAATCCAATTTATCAACCCATGGAGGTCTGGATTTGGAGTCACACTCAAAATTAAAGTGGAAAACCACACTACAGGCTGATCCAACTTTGATGTAATGTCCTTAAAACAAGTCAAAATGAGGCTCAGTAGTGTGTGTGGCCTCCATAAGCCTGTATGACCTCCCTACAACGCCTGGGCATGCTCCTGATGAGGTGGCGGATGGTCTCCTGAGGGATCTCCTCCCAGACCTGGACTAAAGCATCCGCCAACTCCTGGACAGTCTGTGGTGCAATGTGGAGTTGGTGGATGGAGCGAGACATGATGTCCCAGATGTGCTCAATTGGATTCAGGTCTGGGGAACGGGCGGGCCAGTTCATAGCATCAATGCCTTCTTCTTGCAGGAACTGCTGACACACTCCAGCCACATGAGGTCTAGCATTGTCTTGCATTAGGAGGAACCCAGGTCCAACCGCACCAGCATATGGCCTCACAAGGGGTCTGAGGATCTCATCTCGGTACCTAATGGCAGTCAGGTTACCTCTGGCGAGCACATGGAGGGCTGTGCGGCCCCCAAAGAAATGCCACCCCACACCATGACTGACCCACCGCCAAACCGGTTATGCTGGAGGATGTTGCAGGCAGCAGAACGTTCTCCACGGCGTCTCCAGACTCTGTCACGTCTGTCACGTGCTCAGTGTGAACCTGGTTTCATCTGTGAAGAGCACAGGGCGCCAGTGGCGAATTTGCCAATCTTGGTGTTCTCTGGCAAATGCCAAACGTCCTGCACGGTGTTGGGCTGTAAGCACAACCCCCACCTGTGGACGTCGGGGCCTCATACCACCCTCATGGAGTCTGTTTCTGACCGTTTGAACAGACACATACACATTTGTGGCCTGCTGGAGGTCATTTTGCAGGGCTCTGGCAGTGCTTCTCCTGCTCCTCCTTGCACAAAGGCGGAGGTAGTGGTCCTGCTGCTGGGTTATTGCCCTCCTACGGCCTCCTCCACGTCTGCTGATGTACTGGCCTGTCTCCTGGTAGCGCCTCCATGCTCTGGACACTACGCTGACAGACACAGCAAACCTTCTTGCCACAGCTCGCATTGATGTGCCATCCTGGATGAGCTGCACTACCTGAGCCACTTGTGTGGGTTGTAGACTCCGTCTCATGCTACCACTAGAGTGAAAGCACCGCCAGCATTCAAAAGTGACCAAAACTTCAGCCAGGAAGCATAGGAACTGAGAAGTGGTCTGTGGTCCCCACCTGCAGAACCACTCTTTTATTGGGGGTGTCTTGCTGATTGCCTATAATTTCCACCTGTTGTCTATTCCATTTGTACAACAGCATGTGAAATTTATTGTCAATCAGTGTTGCTTCCTAAGTGGACAGTTTGATTTCACAGAAGTGTGATTGACTTGGAGTTACATTGTGTTGTTTAAGTGTTCCCTTTATTTTTTTGAGCAGTGTATATATATAAAACATTTCTTACCGAGCCTTTCTGTAAGTCCACCCAAGTTTCTTCAACTGTCTTCTTACTGTAATTAGAGCGATGTTGATGTCGTCCCGTTATGCCAGCAGATGACAGTTTACCTTTGCCGATCGCACGTAATCAACATTCATCAGTGAGTCCATGGCTTGAATAGTCTCGCTGGAAATTAAATACAATGTGAAAATGTGCAGCATACAGTAAAGACCAGCAGTCAATTTTTTAAAGCATTGGTTTTAGCATTATTAGGCCTACATTAAAGTATGGTAGCCTACTGTACCTGTTATTTTCCTGGACTTTCGAGTTCGGCGTAAAACAGGCATTTGATGATAGTGTTTGCATAGCACTGTCCGTGACCAAAATCCCCAAGTCTACCAGTATTTTTGAAATGTCTCCAGTAGATTTTCCGTTCCTCTCGAAAGCCCTAATCTGCTCACCTAAATGAATAGAGATCCTGGTCATGGTGCTACAATATAATCAAAGTGAGGACAATCGACAATCTGCTGTATACTTATAGCCTATTGTAACCTGAAAGTCACGCCTGTAACGTTTGTCGTCGGGAGACGAGGAAGCGGACCAAAACGCAGCTGGGAGCGAATACATGTTTATTTAACACACTAGAATTAAACATGTACACAAAATCAAGGAAAAACTGCCAATACGTTACGTGCTCAAATAACAGAGGCAACAACCCACAAACATCGTGGGGGAAAAGGAACTTAAATGTGATTCCCAATCAGACTAAACAAGCGACAGCTGTCTGATTGGGAAATCACCCCCGAGCCCAACATAGAAATAAAACACAAAGAAAGGCTATAACCAAAACATAGAAAATAAAGCATAGAAATGCCACACCCTGACCAAACTAGCAGAGTTCACCTGGTCAGGGCGTGACAGTACCCCCCCTCCAACGGTGCGTACTCCCGGCGCACCAAACTAAAGTCTATTAGGGGGGGGACCCGGGTGGGCGCCTCACCCTCGGTGGAGGCTCTGGCCCCGGGCGTGTTTCTCCCCCTGCCTCCACCCTAGCCCTACCCCTCTGGCCCGGACTGGACCACTGTGGAGCGGCATGCTCAGGCTCCGGAGCGGAGCCGTCGACCGGAACATGATTGGGCACCGGTGGACCAGACACGGGCCGTGCCGGACTGTGGACACGCACCGTGGGCTTGGTGCGGGGAACAGGAACGGGCCGGACAGGACTGTGGACACGCACCGTGGGCTTGGTGCGGGGAACAGGGACGGGCCGAACAGGACTGTGGACACGCACCGTGGGCTTGGTGCGGGGAACAGGGACGGGCCGGACAGGACTGTGGACACGCACCGTGGGCTTGGTGCGGGGAACAGGGATGGGCCGGACAGGACTGGGGACACGCACCACTAACCTGGTGCGGGGAGCAGGGACGGGCCGGACAGGACTGGGGACACGCACCACTAACCTGGTGCGGGGAGCAGGGACGGGCCGGGCCGGACTGGGGACACGCACCACTAACCTGGTGCGGGGAGCAGGGACGGGCCGGACAGGACTGGGGACACGCACCACTAACCTGGTGCGGGGAGCAGGGACGGGCCGGACAGGACTGGGGACACGCACCACTGACTTGGTGCGGGGAGCAGGGACGGGCCGGACAGGACTGGGGACACGCACCACTAACCTGGTGCGGGGAGCAGGGACGGGCCGGACCGGACTGGGGACACGCACCACTGACTTGGTGCGGGGAGCAGGGACGGGCCAGACAGGACTGGGGACACGCACCACTAACCTGGTGCGGGGAGCAGGGACGGGCCGGACAGGACTGGGGACACGCACCACTAACCTGGTGCGTGGAGCAGGGACGGGCCAGACAGGACTGTGAACACGTACTGGTGACCTGAAGCGTGGAGCCGGTTTAGCCACTCGTCCTGGCTGGATGCCCATCCTAGCACGGCATGTGCTGGGCATGTCCACCGGACGCACTGGGCTGTGCGGGCGCACTGGCGACACAGCGCGCAACTCTGCATACCATGGCTTGGTGCGGGGAGCAGGGACGGGCCGGACAGGACTGGGGACACGCACCGTGGGCTTAGTGCGGGGAACAGGAACGGGCCAGACAGGACTGTGAACACGCACTGGTGACCTGAAGCGTGGAGCCGGTTTAGCCACTCGTCCTGGCTGGATGCCCATCCTAGCACGGCATGTGCTGGGCATGTCCACCGGACGCACCGGGCTGTGCGGGCGCACTGGCGACACAGCGCGCAACTCAGCATACCATGGCTCCTCCTCCAGATCTTCCCTCTGCAGGTCCTCAATCAAACGCCTCATCTCCTTCTCTTCCTCCGCCGTCATCCCCCACGAGAGCAGTAGTCTGGGCTCTTCCTCTGCCCTTCCGGACCACCCCATTAGCCCCCCCCCAAAATTTTCTTGGGGCTGTTTTCCGGGCCTCCTCGACCGCCGCCTGCGACTCCGTCTACCGGCTGGCTTTTCCTCCTCGACCTGGGAGTCCGTCCGCCAGGGTCCTTTCCCCGACATGATCTCCTCCCAGGTCCAGAACTCCTTTCCCTCGCGAGCCCATCTCTCGCGCTCCTTTTCCTCCCGCTGCTTGGTCCTGGTTCGGTGGGTTGTTCTGTAACGTTTGTCGTCGGGAGACGAGGAAGCGGACCAAAACGCAGCTGGGAGCGAATACATGTTTATTTAACACACTAGAATTAAACATGTACACAAAATCAAGGAAAAACTGCCAATACGTTACGTGCTCAAATAACAGAGGCAACAACCCACAAACATCGTGGGGGAAAAGGAACTTAAATGTGATTCCCAATCAGACTAAACAAGCGACAGCTGTCTGATTGGGAAATCACCCCGAGCCCAACATAGATATAAAACACAAAGAAAGGCTATAACCAAAACATAGAAAATAAAGCATAGAAATGCCACACCCTGACCAAACTAGCAGAGTTCACCTGGTCAGGGCGTGACAACGCCTTTCCTCACCCCACCCAAAACTCCACCCTCAACACAGATACCATTCAAAAATGAGCACTTAATTAAAAAAATTCACATTGCGACCAAAAAGAACAGATGAAATTGACATAGTTTTCATCAAACTAGCTTCTTTCTATGGTGCTACCCGTTTCAGGGTTAGGACTGTAATCACCAGAGGACTTGAAAATGAGCCGGAGCTGAGAGGATCACCAAAACTAAAGATATTTTGGTTTCAGTGCATTTTATAAAAAAAGAGAAGGTATATAGCCTATCAATGTGTAGGCATACTGTATAATACAATCGATAATTGTGTACTAAAAACGTGAATATGTTTTTGCAGAGCTTACAACCATGCCGATAACCATCCGTGGTGATCAGGGAACAAAGGGCTGGACAACGGATTGCACTGAAAAAACGCATGGTTGCCAAGAAAGCAGTTAGTTAAGCTAGATTCTTTAAATGTGTACGCAGCATTTGTGTGTTGGAGTTACTTTTAATTCTTAATTGATCTACCGTTTCTATCATAGGCCACTGTAATCGATGGGGGGTCTGGGCGGTAGCATTCTGCACATCTGATGAAGGTGCTCATGGGTGAGATTCAAACTTTGAAGACCGAGATCGAGTCATTGAAGGCAGACCATCAGAAAGAGAAACATTCTCTGAGGGCAGAGGTACGTGCGACAGCTGATGCATTGGTCCAGAGCCAGGCGGTATTGGCGGAGAGTCACTCCTCATTAGCGGAGAGTCAGGTGAAGAATGACATGTTGAAAAGGGAGAGGAAGGAGATGGAGTCACAATCCATGCCAGGCACACCTGTGAGCTAGGGAACTCCACCTCTGACAGGCAGAGTCAACATATGTGGGAGGTTAGTCAGGTCGTCGGTTCACCCTGACAATTCCATTCCTCTTCTGACAACAGAACTTGACCAACTGCTCACCAGGCACAGCAAGGACCGCCTGGACAGTTTTTCATTTCAAGGATGTGTAACCGAAGAGAGATACCATGAGTGGGCACAGAATACAAACTGGGATGATCCCAAGACA
The DNA here is from genome assembly GCF_901001165.1 of Salmo trutta. Classification (NCBI taxonomy): domain Eukaryota; kingdom Metazoa; phylum Chordata; class Actinopteri; order Salmoniformes; family Salmonidae; genus Salmo; species Salmo trutta. Next base: position 36,691,714 of record NC_042960.1, on the reverse strand, counting down.
AATGTAGCTTACCAGTGACCCTCCGGGTTTTCATCATTAATACTGTGTCTCAGAAGTTTCCGTCCATGACTGATGCAACCCGAAAAAGCATTAAAGACAGAGTTAAAGAGTACTTGAGGTCACCGAGAAAGTCTGGACACGGCCTGCTCTCCCTTAAGGAAGAAATTAGGCACTTTACCATGTTTACTACATTATGCACTGTTTGCTATGTTTACTTGTCAGACTGCACAGTAGCCTAAAAAACAAATGCAGGTGGCTTATACTGTATCTTCAAAATGCTTTAAATGCTTTATTATCCATATGTAAAAGCATATACGGTACAGTACTGTATTTCTTCATCAGCATCTTTATGCATTCATTAATAAAATAATGACAAAAATACTCTTTCAAAATGCTGATGTTTATTTAGTTATGGATCCATAATGAATTACTTGTTCAAATATGTCATGATATTCTTGAGATATGTCTTGACTGAATATAAGCAAGTGATGTCTGCTTTTTTGCCTTATTCTCGCTCACTCTAGGTTAAATGAAAACGAAATCTCCAAAATATTGTTACTTTTTAAACAAAGTGATTACTTTTATTAATTAATTTAGAATTATATAAAAGCCCCTTGGGATCTGTGAGAATATCTAAACGGAAAATGCCCCTTAGATATTAATTTAGAGTCCTCCAATCCTCTAAATGTAATTATTGGCAGTCGCGCCATTTAATTTTTTTTTCTTGATATACTGTAGGCCTTCCATAGGCGAAATGAGTCTCACTAGTTTTGCATAATGTTTAATGTTCTATTCTGTAGTATGAAATAAGAAATAACATAATGGAATCACATTGTACAGCGCCATATTTTCCGTTCCATTTGAACAGAAACCCAGAGGGTTTTTCGTTTTTCATAGAAAAGAAACACCATAATATTAATCAAATTAATTAAGTAAGTACCAGTCAAAAATTTGGACACACCTACTCATTCCAGGATTTTTCTTTAATTTGACTATTTTCTACATCGTAGAATAATAGTGAAGACATCAAAACTATGAAATAACACATATGGAATCATGTAGTAACCAAAAAAGTGTTAAACAAATCAAAATATATTTTAGATTCTTCAAAGTAGTCAACTTTTGCCTTGATGACAGCTTTGCACACTTTTGGCATGCTCTCAACCTACTTCACCTGGAATACTTTAATAACAGTCTTGAAGGAGTTCCCACATATGCTGAGCACTTCTTGGCTGCTTTTCCTTCACTCCATGGTCCAACTCATCCCAAACAATCTCAATTAGGTTGAGGTCGGGTGATTGTGGAGGCCAGGTCATCTGTTGCAGCACTTCATCACTCTCCTTCTTGATCAAATAGCCCTTATAAAGCCTGGAGGTGTGTTGGGTCATTGTTCTGTTGAAATATAAATTATAGTCCCACTAAGTGCAGGCCAGATGGGATGGCGTATCACTGCAGAATGCTGTGGTAGCCATGCTGGTTAAGTGTGCCTTGAATAAAAAAAAATTGCCGACAGTGTCACCAGCAAAGAACCCCAACACCATCACACCTTCTCCTCCATGCTTCACAGTGGGAACTACACATGTGGAGATCAGCCGTTCACGTACTCTGTGTCTCAAAGAGACCAAAAATCTCAAATTTGGACTCATCAGACCAAAAGATAGATTTACACCAGTCTCCGTTATTTCATAGTTTTGATGTCTTCACTATTTTTCTACAATGAAGAAAATAGTAAAAATGAAGAAAAACCCTGGAATGAGGAGTTGTGTCCAAACTTTTGACTGGTACTGTATGTATCTTCAACATTACCTCTATAGTCTCTACAGTTGCCATAGTCTCTACAGTCCATGAGCATCTATAGTCCCTACAGCATCTATAGTCCCTCAGCATGTAGTCTCAATAGTTTATATAGTCTTAAATGCTATAGTCTTGCCACCTCCCATACATATAGAATAACACCTTGTGCTGTTATTTCAGATTAGTGGTGCCCTCCTTCATGTTTATGTTCAGTTTTATAGGTTTTATTATTACTATTGTTATTATTATTATGTGGAAACAGCCACTAGGGGCAGAAGTGAGAGCTGTTACCTTCAAGTAGGTTTTGGTTTTGCTAGAGTGCAAGCATCTGCCTTTGATTCCAAAGGTTGCAAGTTTGTATCCAGCGATGTAACGTTTGTTTTTTATTTTAAAAATGTAAGCATTCCAAACCTTAACCCTTACCTTAACCATTCGGAATTAATGACTAACCTAAACATTTGGAGTTCATGCCTAAACTTAACAATAAAGACTTTGAAATTTGACGTTTGGGAGAACTTTCAAATTTGTCGTTTGAGAAACATGGATGAACGTCTAATTCTGATGTGAGACTGTGAGAGCTGGTAGTGGATGTTGATAGACAGACTGGTGTTATCATTATATTATTCTCTCCTATTGCTCTCAAAATCTCCTGCAATAACAGGCTATGGTTCTCTGTCTATGTGTCAGTCTGTCTGTCTGTCTCCATGTGTCCTTTGTGTCACAAACATCTCACATGATGATTGACAGCTATTATTCTATCCTTGCTCTCCACCTCTCCTCCACTAACTGGCTGAGTTCTATTGCTCAATGCTCTGTCTCTGCACAGTCAGTATGAAACCATAGTTACCATATTAATCATATATAAAGAATGAAGGAATATTTCTCTAAGACTCTATAAGAGTTTGTGTGAGTTTCTTCATTGATTGATTTCAGCAGTTTGAATAGTCTGTGTACTTTCACTTATGCACCTGGGTTGGACTTGTTCTCTCTGTGTGTGTGTGTGTGTGTGTGTGTGTGTGTGTGTGTGTGTGTGTGTGTGTGTGTATGTGTGCATGCGTGTGTGTTTGTCCTACTACAGTAGCTATGTTGGTCTATTACTTCAAACAAAGTGTATGCAGGTTGCATAGGATTCACAACTTCTCAAACAGCATGATTCATACTCTTAGAGGAGATGCTCCCACAATAATGTGATTTGTACCGCAAACAAGTTAAAGTATTGGATTCTTCACACACCACACTAATCCAATTCCATACTATTCCACTACCTTTTCAAGCTTTATTTATTTATATGAAAAAAGCTTTGCTTTTATACTTACAAGACCATCATGCTTGATTGAGCAAGCTGTTTTGTCTTGTAGTAATGTGATGCCTGCCAGTATTTCCTTAAACCTTTTTATGTCATTGAGAAACAATATGTACAGTGCATTTGGAAAGTATTCAGACCCTTTCACTTTTCCACATTTTGTTACATTACAACATTATTCTAAAATTGATTAAAAAAAATACCCTCATCAATCTACACACAATGAAAATAATGACAAAGCAAAAACAGTTTATTTTATTTTAGCAAACGTAAACAACTGAAATATCACATTTACATAAGTATTCAGACCTTTTACTCAGTACTTTGTTGAAGCACCTTTGGCAACAATTGCAGCCTCAAGTCTTCTTGGGTATGATGCTACAAGCTTAGCACACCTGTATATGGGGAGTTTCTCCCTTTCTTCACTGCAGATCCCCTCGCGCTCTGTCAGGTTGGATGAGGAGAGTCACTGGACAGCTATTTGCAGGTCTCTCCAGAGATCGGGTTCAAGTCCAGGCTCAGGCTGGGCCATTGAGAGACTTATCCCGAAGCCAATCCAGCATTGTAATGGCTGAGTGGTTTGGGACGTTGTCTTGTTGAAAGGTGAACCTTTAGACCAGTCTGAGCACTCTGGAGCAGGTTTTCATCAAGGATCTCTCTATAATTTGCACCGTTCATTTTCCCTCGAGACTGACTAGTCTCCCAGTCCCTGCCGCTGAAAAACATCCCTACAGCATGATGCTGCCACCAATATGCTTCATAGTAGGAATGGTGTCAGGTTTCCTCCAGACGGGACGCTTGGCATTTAGCCCAAATAGTTCAATATAGGTTACATCAGACCAGAGAATCTTGTTTCTCATGATCTGAGATTCCTTTAGGTGCCTTTTGGCAAACTCCAAGCGGGCTATCATGTGCCTTTACTGAGGAGTGGCTTCCGTCTGGCCACTCTACCATACAGGCCTGATAGGTGGAGTGCTGCAGAGATGGTTGTCCTTCTGGAAGGTTCTCCAATCTCCATAGAGGAACTCTGGAGCTCTGTCAGAGTGACCATCAGTTTTTTGGTCACCTCCCTGACCAAGGCACTTCTCCCCCGATTGGTCAGTTTGGCCGGGTGGCCAGCTCTAGGAAGAGTGGTTCCAAACGTCTTCCATTAAAGAATGATGGAGGCCACTGTGTTCTTGGGGACCTTCAATACTGCAGAAATGTTTTGGTACCCTTAACCAGATCTGTGCCTCGACACAATCCTGTCTCGGAGCTCTACGGTCAATACCTTCAACATTATGGCTTGATTTTTGCTTTGACATGCACTGTCAACTGTGGGACCTTATATAGACTGGGGTTTGCCTTTCCAAATCATGTCCAATCAATTGAATTTACCACAGGGGGACTCATATCAAGTCGTAAAAACATCTCAAGGTGATCAATGGAAACTGGATGCACCTGAGCTCAATTTCAAATGTCATAGCAAAGGGTCTGAATTCTTACGTAAACAAGGTATCATTTAAAAAAAAAAAAAAATGTAATTGCATAATTTCTGAAAACCTGTTTTTGCTTTGTCATTATGGGGGTATTGTGTGGAGATTGATAAGAAATAAAAATATTCAATACATTTTAGAATAATGCTGTAACGTAACAAAATGTGGAAAAAGTCAAGGGGTCTGAATACTTTCCAAAGGATCTTTAAATCCAAAATAATGTATGCATTGCAAAATAGAATGCTTTTAACGAAAGGGTCACCTTACCTTGATCCTTAAAACCAAAACTGATAGTGTCATTAACTTGGTTTTTCAATAATTATGAATAATTCTTGTTGGATGCACATTTGCTGTCCAGCTGATTAGTTATGTTGTGATATTTTCATGCATCATTAACTGATCCAGGAAGGAATTTTGCGAATGACAGTCAAGTGACAAACAGCTGTTGTGATAGCGCATTCGATGCAACAACAGCCAAAGAGCTGGAAAAAGGGTGTTTTGTTAGGAATGTCCAGAATATTTTGGTGTCTCATTCATTACACCGGTGAATTCTTACTTATAAGCCCTTAACCAACAATGTAGTTCAAGAAATAGAGTTAAGTAAATATCAAATAAACTGAAGTAGAAAATATAATAAGATCTAACTAACAATAATAACAATGATTAGGCTATAGAGTGAGGGAAAAAAGTATTTGTTCCTCTGCTGATTTTGTACGTTTGCCCACTGACAAAGAAATGATCAGTCTATAATTTTAATGGTAGGTTTATTTGAACAGTGAGAGACAGAATAACAACAAAAAAATCCAGAAAAACGCATGTCAAAAATGTTATAAATTGATTTGCATTTTAATGAGGGAAAGTATTTGTTCATCAAAAATTGTGTCCTTGACCTGCCGCCACTACCCCAGTGCTCTCTCTCCCTCTCGCTCTGTCTGTGTGTGTGTGATTGGATTGTGTGGGCGGAGAGAGGTGTGCTGGAGTCAGAGCAGATCCCCACCAGCTGCAACCTGTTCCATAATCGAAACCTCTACAAATACTCAGTCCTGCCACTTCCACACTGCCAGATCATAATCTCTGCTCAGTCAGTCTACGGTTCAAGCCATTTGTTGCGATTTAGATCCTGTTATCCTGTTGTGCCTGTTTCCTTGCCTGACATGGTTTTCCTCTCTGCTACAGTTCTGCCCACTCTGACTTTGGCTCCTGCCTCCAGTCCCATGTCTCCTCATCCTACTACTCTGCCCTGGATAACCCACTCTACTGCTTCCTTGGATTCCCCTCCAGACCTGCTTACCCTGTCCCAACCCCTCTCGCTCCAGCCTCAGCCTCCGCACCTGGTTTCCTGCATCCCGCCCAAGCTTCCACTGGCCAGCACTCCATCTTCTGTGTTTCAATAAATACCTTGGTTACTTCATCCCAGTCTTACTAACACCCTAGTTGTTGTCCATAACCTAGTCAATTATGTGCTGAGGGATGTGATTGGACACTTTGTTTTTGTCTTTAGATGACATCCTTATTTTTTTTTCCAAGGACACTGAGGCTCACCAGCAACACGTTTGCCAAGTTCTTCAACGGTTGTTGGAGAATTAGCTTTTTGTTAAAGCTTAAAATGTGAGTTCCATGCTGCCTCAGTGTCTTTCCTGGGTTATATTATTGCACAGGGACAGTTAAAGTTGGAAGTTTACATGCACCTAAGCCAAATACATTTAAACTCAGTTTTTGACAATTCCTTAAATTTAATCTGAGTAGAAATTCCCAGTCTTTGGTCAGTTAGGATCACCACTTCATATTAAGAATGTGAAATGTTAGAATAATAGTAGAGGGAATGATTTATTTCAGATTTTATTTCCTTCATCACATTCCCAGTGGATCAGAAGTTTACATACACTCAATTAGTATTTGGTAGCATTGCCTTTAAATTGTTTAACTTGGGTCAAATGTTTAGCCTTCCACAAGCTTCCCACAATAAGTTGAGTGAATTTTCACCCATTCCTCCTGACAGAGCTGGTGTAACTGAGTCAGGTTTGTAGGCCACCTTGCTCGCACATGCTTTTTCAGTTCTGTTCACAAATTTTCTATAGAATTGAGGTCAGACCTTTGTGATGGCCACTCCAATACCTTGACTTTGTTGTGCTTAAGCCATTTTGCCACAACTTTGAAAGTATGCTTGGGGTCTTTGTCCATTTGGAAGACCCATTTGCGACCAAGCTTTAACTTCCTGACTGATGTCTTGAGATGTTGCTTCAATATATCCACATAATTTTCCTGCCTCATGATGCCATCTATTTTGTGAAGTGCACCAGTCCCTCCTGCAGCAAAGCACCCCCACAACATGATGCTGCCGCCCCCGTGCTTCACGGTTGGGATGGTGTTCTTCGGCTTGCAAGCATCCCCCTTTTTCCTCCAAACATAACGATGGTCATTATGGCCAAACAGTTATATTTTTGTTTCATCAGACCAGAGGACATTTCTCCAAAAAGTACGATCTTTTGTCCCCATGTGCAGTTGCAAACTGTAGTCTGGCTTTTTTATGGCGGTTTGGAGCAGAGCGGCCTTTCAGGTTCTGTCTTCATAGAACTCGAGTTTCTGTGGATGTAGATTATTTTGTAACTGTTTCCTTCAGCATCTTCACCAGGTCCTTTGCTGTTGTTCTGGGATTGATTTGCACTTTTCGCACAAAAGTACGTTCATATCCAGGAGACAGAACGCGTCTCCTTCCTGAGCGGTATTACAGCTGAGTGGTCCCATGGTGTTTATACTTGCGTGCTATTGTTTGTACAGATGAACGTGGTACCCTCAGGCATTTAGAAATTGCTCCCAAGGATGAACCAGACTTGTGGAGGTCTACAATTGATTTATTTTGATTTTCCTATGATATCAAGCAAAGAGGCACTGAGTTTGAAGGTTGGCCTTGAAATACATCCACAGGGACACCTCCAATTGACTCAAATGATGTCAATTAGCCTGTCAGAAGCTTCTAAAGCCATGGCATAATTTTTTCTAGAATTTTCCAAGCTGTTTAAAGGCACAGTCAACTTAGTGTATGTAAACTTCTGAACCACTGGAATTGTGATACAGTGAAATAATCTGTCTATAAACAATTGTTGGAAAAATGACTTGTGTCATGCACAAAGTAGATGTCCTAACCAACTTGCCAAAACTATAGTTTGTTAACAGGAAATTTGTGGAGTTGTTGAAAAATGAGTTTTAAGACTCCAACCTAAGTGTATGTAAACTTCCGACTTCAACTGTACGTATGGACCCCGCCAAGGTCATGGCAGTCACAGAGTGTCCTTCGCCCTCCAACCTGAAGCAGCTACAGCGTTTTCTGGGGTTTGCAAATTTAACCCCTCTGCTGTGCGCCTGAAACTCCCAGCCTCTCTCACGATCCATCCTACCTTCCATGTATCACTGATTAAACATATCTGCTCCAGTCCCCTGTCTCCTCCTGCAGCAGCTCCTCCACCCCCTCGGCTCATCGATGACCATCCTGCCTATACCGGGTTTTGGAAGAGCGCTGACGGGGCCGCGGCTGGCAGTACCTGGTGGACTGGGAAGGATACGGGCCAGAGGAGCGCGGCTGGGTGCCCAACAGTCACATTCTGGACCCCTCCCTCTTACGTGATTTCTAAATCTCAAATCCAGATAAGCCTGGTCAGGGGCCACTTGAGGGACGTACTGTTACATCTGCTCCTGCCACACCCTCTATTGCTCATCCTGTGTCTCCTTGACCTGCCGCCACTCCCCCAGTGCTCTCTCCCTCTCCCTGTGTGTGGGTGGAGACAGGTGTGCTGGAGTCAGAGCAGATCCCCAACAGCTGCAACCTGTTCCATAATCAAGACCTCTACAAATACTCAGTCCTGCCACTTCCACACTGCCAGATCGTAATCTCTGCTCAGACCGTCTACGTTTCTAGCCGTTTGTTGCGATTTAGATCCTCCTCATCTGAGTCTTCTCTTGGGTTTCCCTGTTCCACTCCGCGTAGCAATAACTCACCACAGGTATTCTGCCCTAGCAAATGAGTCCCCTTTTAAAGCTTAGTAGAAACTCGGTACAGCTACCGTAGTGTTGAAGGATAATTTATTGCCACCGCTACATAGGTACAGTAAGTGTGACTGAAATTAGTAAAACTGAAATATAGAAAGAAAAGAACAATGAGTATGACTTATTTTATGCTGGCTGATTACTAGACTTAATTCTCAAAAACACAGATATTTGTAAACATGTTCATAAATAGAGAAATATGCAGCATTATGCATTTAATCGGACGTAAATGATTCCCCAAAACATGACAGATCAAATGCACTGATCAGATATCCGTGTGGCTATCAAGAAGATTCATACATCTCATTAAAATGATCATCCATACAAAATATCATCATGAATTGAATGCCAAATATGTTATGATTATTTTTATTACAGACAGTGCTTCTACAAAATGATAGCAAGGAGGATGCAGTGTGACTTTCACCATTTTGGAACATAAACAATTCTTCTTCAACCAGGTTTAGCATATTAAACGAACAACACACATCGACACAGGACAGTGGCCCCAAGTGGTCAACAATGGAAAAACACAATAGCCTAAAGGAGCTCAAACCCAACTACAGGGGCCATAACAACAGGTTAATGAGAATGGTGTGCTTGAAAGATGCACATAACTCTGCAATGTTGGGTTGTTTTGGAGAGAGTCTCATTCTTATCATTTTCCACACACAGTCTGTGCTTGTATTTAGTTTTCATGCTAGTGAGGGCCAAGAATCCACTCTCACATAGGTACGTGGTTGCAAAGGGCATCATTGTCTTAACAGCGCGATTTGCCAAGGAACGAACCTCTGAGCGCAACCCTATCCAGAAATCTGGCAGTGGCTTCTGATTAAATTCAATTTTCACAGAACTGCTTGTTGCAATTTCGATGAGGCTCTCTTGTCAAGATATTGGTAAGTGGACTGGACGCAGGGCATGAAAGGGATAACGAATCCAGTTGTTAACGTCGTTCATTTCTGGAAAGTACCTGCGTAATTGCGCACCCAGCTCACTCAGGTGCTTGAGTTCATTTGCACACAAAAAAATCATACAATGATGGGAAGACCTGTGTGTTGTCCTTGTTAATGCAGACAGAAAATAACTCCAACTTCTTAATCATACCCTCAATTTTCTCCCGCACATTGAAAATGGTTGCTGAGAGTCTCTGTAATCCTAGATTCAGATCACTCAGGTGAGAAAAAAACATCACGCAGATAGGCCAGTCATGTAAGAAACTCTTCATCATGCAAGCGGTCAGACGTTAAAATTATGGTCAGTAAAGAAAGCTGTAAGCTAGTCTCTCAATTAACAAAAATGTGTCTATACTTTGCCCTTTGATAACCAGCGCAGTTCTGTATGTTGTAAAAGCGTTACATGGTCGCTGCCCATATCATTGCATAATGCAGAAAATACACGAGAGTTCAGGAGCCTTGCTTTAACAAAGCTAACCATTTTCACTGAAGTGTCCAAAATGTCTTTCAAGCTGTCAGGCATTCCCTTGGCAGCAAGAGCCTCTCAGTGGATGCTGCAGTGTCCCCAAGTGGCTTCGGGAGCAACTGCTTGTTAGTGCGTTACCCCTCCACTATGTCTCCCTGTCATAGCTTTTGCGCCATCAGTACATATACAAACACATCTTGACCACCAAAGTCAATTTAATGTCACAAAGCTGTCAAGGACTTTATAAATATCCTCTCATGTTAGCCTGGTTTCCAGTGGTTCACAGAAGAGGATGTCTTCCAACCTCTTGAGCGTCTCATCCCGTTAGCGGGATCATTTTCCAGCGAAAAACTCCTAGCGACATTAGCATAACGAAATTCAATAATTTTTTTTTTCAAATATAGGACTGTCTCATATCGTTTTATAGATACACCTCTCTTGAATCGACCCTCGTCGTCCTATTTCAAAAAGGTTTTACAGGAAAAGCACAACATTAGATTATGTTAGAGGAGTATATGGTAAAAGTAGCATCATTTGAATTTTCCGACCAACCACATGCATCACAAATAACCAAAAAACAGCTAAATGCAGCACTAACCTTTTACAAACTTCATCAGATGACACACCTAGGACATCATGTTACACACAGCATGCATTCTTTTGTTCAATAAAGGTCATATTTCTATATAAAAACAGCATTTTACATCGGCGTCTGACGTTGGCTAACTATTTTCCCATAAAATGCGTCCCGGGAAACAGTGCTACAATTTCCTAAATTACTATTCGAAAACGATTTTTTTATTTTATATTGTCAACCTAAGATTTATAGATGAATATCTCTTGAAAACACCTGTCATAATAGATTTTAAATTAACTTTACAGGGTAATCACACTTTGAGATAAAAGGTCATGCGATACTCAGAAAATGAGCTAGTAAACCTAGCTCGGCGCCATCTTGGAACAATCGCATATCACATCTGATCTTGTATAATATTGTCAATAATCCCTTACCTTTAGTTGTCTTCATCAGAAAGCACTTCCAGGAATCCCAGGTCCACGACAAATGTATTTTCAGTCGAAAAAGTCCATCCTTTATGTTCCATTAGCTTGCTGTTGTTAGCGCGTCTGAAGGCTGTATCCAAATGTTGATCCGGGCGCGGGACTTCGGTTTAGAAAAATAACTTTTTTCCCTCCTTTAGCTTCGTTCAAACATGTCAAACGTTGTATAACATTAATCTTCAGGGCCTGTTTCAACAAGAGAGCCAATAAGATTCGAGTGGGACGATTGCATTGTGTTTCAAAACGTTTCCAAAGGTGGGGGTAGACACGGCCGCTGACGTCACAATGCTGATGGCCCTCCTACTGTGACCAATTGCCACAGCGTCTCCTTCACTGAGTTTCGACAGTAGAAGGCTCAAAACACTTTGTAAAGACTGGGGACATCTAGTGGAAGCAATAGAAAGTGCTCAATGAACGATTTCTCACGTTGTGAATTACAGGCAAGGCTGTGAAGTCGAGTCCACAATTCAGAATCCCACTTCCTGTTTCAATCGGTCTCGGGGTTTTGACTGCCATATGAGTTCTGTTATACTCACAAACACCATTCAAACAATTTTAGAAACTTTAGGGTGTTTTCTATCCATATAAAATAAGTATATGCATGTCCTAGCTTCTGAGTTTGATTAGTAGGCCGTTGAAAATGGGAACAAATTTTTTCCAAAATGCGCTGTGGCGCCCCCTATCCTAGGATATCCTCAAGAGGTTCTCTGGGCTTGGTGGGACGCTTGCACTTGCGTCCCACCTACTCAACAGCCAGTTGAATCCCGTGGCGCGTTATTCAAATACCTTAGAAATGCTATTACTTCAATTTCTCAAACATATGACTATTTTACACCATTTTAAAGACAAGACTCTCGTTAATCTAACCACACTGTCCGATTTCAAAAAGGCTTTACAACGAAAGCAAAACATTAGATTATGTCAGCAGAGTACCCAGCCATAAATAATCAGACACCCATTTTTCAAGCTAGCATATAATGTCACATAAACCCAAACCACAGCTAAATGCAGCACTAACCTTTGATGATCTTCATCAGATGACAATCTTAGGACATTATGTTATACAATACATGCATGTCTGTTCAATGAAGTTCATATTTATATCAAAAACCAGCTTTTTACATTAGCAGGTGACTAGCATGTGACTAGCATTCCCACCGAACACTTCCGGTGAATTTACTAAATTACTCACGATAAACGTTCACAAAAAACATAAATTATTTTAAGAATTATAGATACAGAACTCCTCTATGCACTCGATATGTCCGATTTTAAAATAGCTTTTCGGTGAAAGCACATTTTGCAATATTCTAAGTAGATAGCCCGGCATCACAGGGCTAGCTATTTAGACACCCAGCAAGTTTAGCACTCACCAAAGTCAGATTTACTATAAGAAAAATGTTATTACCTTTGCTGTCTTCGTCAGAATGCACTCCCAGGACTTCTACTTCAATAACAAATGTTGGTTTGGTCCCAAATAATCCATTCTTATATCCAAATAGCGGCATTTTGTTCGTGCGTTCAAGACACTATCCGAAAGGGTAAATAAGGGTTACGAGCACGACGCATTTCGTGCCAAAAAAATTATAAATATTCCATTACCGTACTTCGAAGCATGTCAACCGCTGTTTAAAGTCAATTTTTATGCCATTTTTCTCGTAAAAAAGCGATAATATTCCGACCGGGAAATCATTTTTTATTACAAAGAGAGTGAAAGTAAAAGCATGCTATCCCCTCATGCACGAGCCTCAGTCTGATGGCCCTCTGATAGAGCACTTGCCAAACGCGCTAGTGTGTTTCAGCCTGGGACTGAAATTACGTCATTCAGCTTTTTCCCGGGTTCTGAGAGCCTATGGGAGCCATAGGAAGTGTCACGTCATGCCAGAGATCCCCTGTTTTTGTTAGAGATGATCAAGGAGGGCAAGAAATGGTCAGACAGGCCACTTCCTGTAAGGAATCTTCTCAGGTTTTGGCCTGCCAAATGAGTTCTGTTATACTCACAGACACCCTTCAAACAGTTTTAGAAACTTTAGAGTGTTTTCTATCCAAATCTACTAATTATATGCATATTCTAGTTACTGGGCAGGAGTAGTAACCAGATTAAATCGGGTACGTTTTTTATCCGGCCGTGCAAATCCTGCCCCCTATCCCAAACAGGTTAACGATGGTGAGGGAAGGTGTTCAGCAGGCATTGGCGAAGGACACTGGGTTATAGCTAGGAGGACTCCAGTACACAGCAGGCGGGAGGTCCTTGACCCTCAAAAAAGCATAAATGTTGATTATAATGACAGGAAGAAAATGACATTGACAGAGGAGGGAGTGTTCTGAATTAATGCATAAGGTAAGGGCTGTAACGTTAGCTAGCTACATTGCTAAGCAAGCCAGGTTGACTAGTGTACGGAGTAACATTAGCTAATATTAACATTAGATGACAAATGCCCATTGCATCTATTATACATTAGCAGTGTGGCAGTTTCCCAAAGTTTGGTGTTGACTATGAACTTCACTTAGATAGCTAGCTAGCTGTGCTTTGTGGAAGAATGTGTTAGATATTGCCAATATTGAGTTGGGCCAGTGCATCTTGATTTGTCCATACTGCTAATGTTACTGTCTTTTTGGCTTGCAGTTAGCTCGTTAACGTTACTGGCTAACGTTAGTTGGCTAGCTAACTGGCAATAGCAGCCAAGGACATTCACTATCTTATTTGTGTATATTAGTTTTTTGCTCTGATTAGACAATAGTGTCAAGGTCAACAGTTTACACAGATGGTAGAGTGGCCAGACAGAAGCCACTCCTAAGTAAAAGGCACATGACAGGCTGCTTGGAGTTTGCCAAAAGGCACCTTAAGGACTCTCAGACCAAGAGAAACAAGATTTTCTGGTTTGATGAAACCAAGATTGAACTCTTTGGCCTGAATGCCAAGTGTCACATCTGGAGGAAACCTGGCACCATCCCTACGGTCAAGCAAATGGTGGCAGCATCATGCTGTCGGGATGTTTGTCAGTGGCAGGGACTGGGAGACCAGTCAGGATCGAGGGAAAGATGAACGGAGCAAAGTACAGAGCTATCCTTGATGAAAACCTGCTCCAGAGCGCTTAGGACCTCAGACTGGTGCGAAGGTTCTCCGTCCAAAAGGACAACAATCCTAAGCACACAGCTAAGACAATGCAGGAGTGGCTTCAGGACAAGTCTCTGAATGTCCTTGAGTGGACCAGCCATATCTCGGCCTTGAACCAGATCGAACATCTCTGGAGAGACCTGGAAATAGATGTACAGCGACACTCCCCATCCAACCTGACATAGCTTGAGTGGATCTGCAGAGAATAATGGTAAAAACTCCCCATATACAGGTGTGCCAAGCTTGTAGCATCATACCCAAGAAGGCTTGAGGCTGTGATCACTGCCAAAAGTGCTTCAACAAAGTAATGAGCAAATGGTCTGAATACTTATGTGTTACGGCTTGGTAGTCGTGGAGGAGGAATGAGGCGCAGGAAGCAGCGAACACAGGGTAGTGGTGTTTTTAATATACACTCACACAAAAACAAATGTTCCCACACACAGGGGAGAAAGTACATACGGCGTCAAAACAACGTCGACACGAACATAAACCGTCTGTCAAATAAACAATCATTAATCCCGCACGAACAGGAGCGGGCCAGCTAAACTAAATAGCCCCTCTAATGGCTAATTTACCACAGGTGTCACAAAATAAAAAAAGGGAAAAGCAAAAAGGAATCGGTGGCAGCTAATAGGCCGGTGACGACGACCGCCGAGCGCCACCCGAGCAGGAGGGGGCGCCACCGTCGGTGGGAATCGTGACAGTACCCCCCTCCTGACGCGCGGCTCCAGCAGCGCGCCGACACCGGCCTCGAGGTCGACCCGGAGGGCGAGGCGCACGGCGATCCGGACGGAGGTGGTGGAACTCCCTCAACATAGATGGGTCCAGGACGTCCGCCGTCGGCACCCAGCACCTCTCCTCCGGGCCGTACCCCTCCCAGTCAACGAGGTACTGTAGGCCCCTCGCCCGGCGTCTCGAGTCCAGTATGGCCCGTATGCTGTACGCCGGGGACCCCCGAAGTCCAGAGGGGGCGGAGGGACCTCCGGCACCTCATCTTCGTGAAGGGGACCAGCTACCACCGGCCTGAGGAGAGACACATGAAACGAGGGGTTAATACGGTAATAGGAAAGGAGTTGCAACCGATAACACACCTCGTTTATCCTCCTCAGGACTTTGAAGGGCCACTACACAATGCGGCCCCAGTTTCCGGCAGGGCATGCGGAGGGGCAGGTTCCGGGTCGAGAGCCAGACCCTGTCTCCCGGTGCGAACACGGGCGCCTCACTGCGGTGGCGGTCAGCACTCCTCTTCTGCCGCGCACTGGCCTCCTTTAGTGAGTCCTGTACGGCTCTCCAGGTCTCCTTGGAGTGCTGGACCCAGTCCTCCACCGCAGGAGCCTCGGTCTGACTCCGGTGCCATGGTGCCAGGACCGGCTGGTAACCTAACACACACTGAAAGGGTGATATGTTAGTAGAGGAGTGGCGAAGTGAGTTCTGGGCTAACTCAGCCCAGGGAATATACCTCGCCCACTCCCCTGGCCGGTCCTGGCAATACGACCTCAGGAACCTGCCCACCTCCTGGTTCACCCTCTCCGCCTGCACATTGCTCTCGGGGTGATAACCGGAGGTCAAACTGACCGAGACCCCCAGCCGCTCCATAAACGCTTTCCAGACCCTGGATGTGAACTGGGAACCTCGATCAGAGACAATGTCCTCCGGCACCCCGTAGTGCCGGAAGACGTGGGTAAATAGGGCCTCCGCAGTCTGCAGGGCCGTAGGGAGACCGGGCAATGGGAGGAGACGGCAGGACTTAGAGAACCGATCCACAACCACCAGAATCGCCGTGTTCCCCTGAGAGGGGGGAAGATCTGTCAGGAAGTCGATGGACAGGTGCGACCATGGTCGTTGTGGAACGGGGAGGGGCTGTAACTTCCCCCTTGGTAGATGCCTAGGAGCCTTACTCTGGGCACACACCGAACAGGAAGAGACATAGGACCTCACGTCCTTAGCTAAGGTGGGCCACCAGTACTTCCCCCTTAGACTCCGCACCGTCCTCGCCTCACCAGGATGACCCGCAGTGGGTAGCGTGTGCGCCCACCGAATCAAACGATCACGAACCCCGAGCGGCACATACATGCGCCCCAAGGGCACCTGCGCAGGCGCAGGTTCTAACACCAATGCCCGCTCGATGTCCGCGTCCACCTCCCATACCACAGGGGCCACCAGCCTAGACGCTGGAATGATGGGAGTTAGATCGATGGGCCGGTCCTCCGTGTCATAGAGACGGGACAGCGCGTCGGCCCTAGTATTCAGGGAACCCGGTCTATAGGAGATGGTAAACCTAAACCGGGCGAAGAACATGGCCCACCTCGCCTGACGTGGATTCAGTCTCCTCGCTGCCCGGATGTACTCCAGGTTTCGGTGGTCGGTCCAGATGAGAAAGGGGTGTTTAGCCCCCTCAAGCCAGTGCCGCCACACCCTCAGAGCCTTAACCACTGCGTTATGATTCCCCTGCGTTACCATGTCCAGTGGCACCGTAGACTCCCTGACTAACCCTGACCCTAATGGCCGGCTATCTAGGGAGTGCACAGGGAAAGGGGAATCTATCGGCACCCGCGGAATGCCCAGCTTAATGGCAAGTCCACGGTCCATAAAGTTCCCAGCTGCGCCTGAATCGACTAGCGCCCTATGCTGGGAAGAGGGAAAAAAAATTGTAAACAAAACAGGTAAAAACACATGACCAACAGGGGGTTCTGGGTGAATCTGGTGCTGACTCACCTGAGGTGACCGAGAAGTGTTCTGCCTGCCATCTCGACTCCCAGACTGGCTCCTCCTGCACCGGTCGGCCGTGTGTCCTCTCCGACCACAGCTGGTGCAGGAGGAGCCACCTCCTCCGGTGCCCCTTTGCAAGGCCCCCCCTACCTCCATAGGGGTAGGGGCGGGGGTGCACAGGGGTGGAACTGGCAGGACCCTCTCCGAACGCCCGCGGGCAGCCAGCAAATTGTCCAGTCGTATGGACATATCTATGAGCTCGTCCAGGGACAGAGCTGTGTCCCGACAGGCCAGCTCCCTGCGGACGTCCGCCCGGAGACTGCAGCGGTAGTGGTCTATGAGGGCCCTGTCGTTCCACCCCGCCCCAGCAGCCAAGGTCCTGAACTCCAGCGCGAAGTCCTGGGCACTCCTCGTCTCCTGCCTGAGGTGGAACAGCCGTTCACCCGCCGCTCTTCCTTCCGGAGGGTGGTCGAACACGGCCCGAAAGCGGCGGGTGAACTCTGGGTAGTGGTCCCTCGCCGAGTCTGGACCGTTCCAGACCGCATTAGCCCACTCCAGAGCTCGGCCCGTCAGGCAGGAGACGAGGGCACTCACGCTCTCCTCCCCCGTGGGAGCAGGTCTGACGGTGGCCAGGTACAGCTCAAGCTGGAGCAAAAATCCCTGGCACCCAGCCGCCGCCCCATCGTACTCCCTCGGGAGCGCCAAACGAAGCGCGCCAGAGCCAGACGTCATGGGGGGCGAAGATGGCTGTGTCGGGGGAAGTGGAGGTGGAGAGAGGATACCACTTCTCTCCCATCGGTCCATCCTCTCCATCATCTGGTCCATTGCCGATCCGATGCGATGGAGGACTGTCGTGTGGTGGAGTACGCGTTCCTCCATCGAGGGCAGAGGAGTGGCCGCTGCTCCCGCTGATTCCATGCCTTTTATTACGGTGCGGGATTCTGTTACAGCTTGGTAGTCGTGGAGGAGGAATGAGGCGCAGGAAGCAGCGAACACAGGGTAGTGGTGTTTTTAATATACACTCACACAAAAACAAATGTTCCCACACACAGGGGAGAAAGTACATACGGCGTCAAAACAACGTCGACACGAACATAAACCGTCTGTCAAATAAACAATCATTAATCCCGCACGAACAGGAGCGGGCCAGCTAAACTAAATAGCCCCTCTAATGGCTAATTTACCACAGGTGTCACAAAATAAAAAAAGGGAAAAGCAAAAAGGAATCGGTGGCAGCTAATAGGCCGGTGACGACGACCGCCGAGCGCCACCCGAGCAGGAGGGGGCGCCACCGTCGGTGGGAATCGTGACATTATGTAAATGTGACATTTCAGTTATTTATTTTTAAAACATTTCTAAAAAAACGTTTTTTGCTTTGTCATTATGAGGTATTGTGTGCAGATTGATTAGGAAAAAATAGAACTTAATCAATTTTAAAATAAGGCTGTAACGTAACTAAATGTGGAAAATACACTGTATACTATTGTGGGTGCGATAATTAATGGCCCCGAGTTGCAAGAAATGACATCTTAAAACATACCCCAAAAACTTTACAACACAAATGGCTCCTAGCCTCAAACTTAAACTGAAACTAAACAATATAAAAGTGAAGTATAATCAACTAGCAAACCAGGACTGAAAATGAATTGAAACTAAACTGATTTGAAAACAAAAATTAAAAAAACGAATATAAAAACATAAAACTATGATAACCTTGTTGTGCACACACTCATGCCCATGTGCATGCATGGTTGCTGATGTCTAGGAGAGAAGATTGTGAATTATGGCATGATCATTTATATTAGTGTGATGAACTGAAAGCCTCAGCTGGCTGTAGATGTATTTTCTGAAGAGTTATACAAATGATGCTCAAGTATGAGATGAATATCTGATAAACGGCAAAA
Source organism: Salmo trutta (assembly GCF_901001165.1). Classification (NCBI taxonomy): domain Eukaryota; kingdom Metazoa; phylum Chordata; class Actinopteri; order Salmoniformes; family Salmonidae; genus Salmo; species Salmo trutta. The sequence goes on along the minus strand of NC_042960.1, from coordinate 36,672,892 downwards.
TTATTTTACTCATTTTACTGATGACGGCAAAGAGTAGAGATATAGCTATTTCATATATAAAAGGACAGAGAAGCACACACACACAGTGGGGATGTGTTGAATTTAAAGATGAGGGATCACCCATCAAAAGCTCATTGTCTTTGCAGTACTACTGAGCTACTCCGCACTACTTCTTAGGAGACCGAAACAAGCTCAACCAACCAAGAAATTCCTCAAACTGCTGCACGCTATGGCTGTGACCCAAATGACACCATATTCCCTACTTTTTACCAGGGCCCATATGTAGAGAATGGGGTGCCATTTGGAATGCAAACTATATCTCTTAAAACAACTCACACTCCAACTTCTAAGAAAATCCCATTCCAACAATTTCAAACTAGCCAGACTTTCAAAGAAGATATGACAGTAATCAATATATCTTTAGTGAATGGAAATCAGTATTTTTTTGAGGTACTGTATTATACAGTAGATCATTTGTTGTTAATGATTATTTTACAGTAAATCGGCTATTTTGAAATACATTGATCTTAAAATATACATTCACTCAAGCATGTAGACACGCAAGCAGGCAGGCAGGCAGGCAGACAGGCACACACTCATGCACGCACGCACTCACTCACACACACACACACACACACACACACACACACACACACACACACACACACACACACACACACGCCCACACCTCTCTATATCCAATAGATGTGTAATTTCCCATAAATCAGAGCATTAGTGGTTGACAGTCTTAGAATGAGACACAAAAAAATAACTAAACTGCCTTGCCTGCCAACAGACACATACACACGCACACACACATACAATGGTTCTCCTTTAAAAGTTGCAGCGTACTGTGGCACAGCTTGCATGGTGCTGCAGAATTCTATGGCACGTTATTTAAGTGTGAACCACTGCTACCATTAATGCTAGTTACCCACTGGTGGTCCAACTAGCACTATCTTGGAGAAGCATTTGACAGCCTTCAATAACGGCTGTACTAGGGAATGTGGGCATGCGGGAGACCGGGGTACAATTCCCTGACATGGAGGAAGGAGTAGGCTGTCCTTGTAAATAAGAATTTGTTCTTAACTGATTCCATATGTGTTATTTCATAGTTGTGATGTCTTCACTATTATTCTGCAATGTAGAACATAGTAAAAATAAAGAAAAACCCTGGAATGAGTAGGTGTGTCCAAACTTTTGACTGGTACTTGCTTAATTCATTTGATTAACATTATGGCATTCTATTCCAAGGAAAGCAAAAAACCCTCTGGGTTTCCGTTAGGTTGGAACGTAAAATATGGCGCTGTACAACGTGAGAGTCGGCAGTACAGTACTGGGCTGTTTAGCTAAAATAATTCCAGTGTCCTGGCATGTGGGAGACCAGGGTTCAATTCCTTAATGGGGAGGATGGAGTAGGCTGTCCTTGTAAATAAGAAGATGTTCTTAACTGACTTGCCTAGTTAAATAAACGTTACACTAAGAGCATAACATTTCTACACGCTAACTTTCTAATTCTAGTCTAACTAATACCCAAACGGAGATTAAGTGAAAAATCTCACTGATTTATCAAGACCAGTCCCCATGCTTGTCTCAGAGCTGCGCGAAACGGTGCTAAAATAGTTGTAGGCTATTGCTTCGAATCCTATTGCTTCTAACTTCAATATGCTCTTTAAATAAATAAGACCTACATCACTTTTAACAGCACATTACTCAACACTAGTGAGACTCATGTCGCCTACGATAGACCTACAGTATATAAAAAAATATGACATTTGGGATTGGCAATAATTACATATAGAGGATTGGAGGATATTTCTGTAATATTTATTCCCATAGTAATTTGTTATGAATCCATAACTTAATAAACATTGGCATTTTGAAAGAATATTTTTATCATTTTTTTATTAATGAAAGCAAAAAGATGCCATTATTAGTTACATTGTTTTAGTTTGAATGTGCAGACTGGCATTAAGAACAGAACAGGGGGAATGTTTCCCTAATCAGCGCCATTATTAGTGCAATGCCGCTTAAAGTGTTGGCAGTGCGGCGGGGTGTAAATAAAGCCACACACACACACACACACACACACACGCACACACACAGGCGCACACACACTTCTCTCCCACACTTATTCAATACGCACCACTGACCTGCTAAAGCAAGTAAAGCAAAAATATGGCCGATATGCAACGACAAAGATTTGGAATTTACATTTCCCATCGTTGAGGAGTGCCAACCTCTCAGGGAGTGTGGGTCGTCACAGCAGTCCAGCGCTCGTCTATCCGTGACCACGGAAACCACCATAATGTTATCATAACAACCCAGCTGTTAGCTTCATAACTACGACCATAACTATGACACACACAAGTGGAGAAGGGTACACCCCACTTAACCACCCCCAGTAAATCCCCGATTATAGACCAATTTAGAGCACCCTCACCCTCTCTTTCAGAGACTATCTCAGATCCGATTCGCTCTCTTTCTCGCTCTTTCTCTCTCTGGATATAAGGCTCTGAAAATGAAAAATACTCTAAATGTGTTTTATTGCATTATTCTCTCTCTCTCTCCCATCATCTACCACCCCCTTCTCTCTCTCTCTCTGGATATGGAGTATAAGGGCTCTCAATATCCCTCAATGTCATGTCAGCTTGATTCTGTAGCACCTCTCTCCACCTCTCAGCCCAAATCAGTGGCGTACAGGGTCCTCCGCTCTAACCCTCTACTGTGGTCAGTCTAGTGACCCAGTGTTTGGTCTAGGCCAGTCTTCGAGGCTTTAGGGTTAAAGATAGGAAAAGGGGGATAGAAAGAATGAAATAGAGCCTGTGATCCTTCCTTCTGATCTTTTAACTGGCCAGTAACCATGGAGATTAAGACATTGATCTCATCTGCCCTCTCCTAATCTGATTCATATTTAAAGGTTCTACAGTTTTTATGCCAAACTCTAAGAATACATTTTCTGTGAAGCATTCTGAGAAAGTACACTACAATGTCAAATATATCCACCTTCAGGTGGTTTATTCGTAGATTAAGAGATAAAACTGAGATAAAAAAAGTTCTGTATATTGTATCGTATTCTAGTCCATAGCATCGCGTAAGCGCAGTACACATAAACACATGTGCGCACGCAGGCACACACACACACACACACACGTACACACGTACACCTCCATCTCACCTGTTTTTTCCAGGTGACTTCCCCAGCTGCTTGTGTGTCAGTATAAATCACCTTCTCCTTTGACTGGGTGGTCAAGCCACAACCCCCCAACTCGCTCTCTCTCCGGCAACATCCCAAATGACACCCTATTCCCTATATAGTGCGCTACTTTTGAATATAGCCCTATGGGAATAGGGATACATTTGAGACGCAGACCCCAGCTTCATTAGCTCATTGGCTCCTCTGGCAGCTGATCTGTCATCGCTAATTACCCTCCTTATTTGTTTATGATGTTTTGTTCTTCTTAAAGAAGGTTGTCCTAATTAAAAGTTTGACGCCCTGGTGAATTTGATAGATGTTGTTTATCCCATCCTGTCCTTGTAAATTCATTGCTTCTCATTACGTCAAGGTTAAAGCCCCTACCTGTGTCCCAAATAGCACCCTTTTTCCTATATAGTGCAATATGGGCCATGGTCAAAAGTAGTGCTCTATATAGGGAAAAAGGTGAAATTTGGGATGCAACCCCAGTGAATGATAAGGACGTCCTTCTCTAGGATAAACTCTGCTAAACGCTAATCGACAAAAATATTTCATTCACTAATGGAGGCTACTGTGACTGAGCCTGTATATCCTATCGTCCATTACAAATGTCATCTCACTCTCCCTTGCTTTCTTTCCCATGGATTATCCTCATTCTTCCTCTCATTAGCCCTGTGATAGACTAGCATCCTGGCTAGGGGGTGTACTTGTACATCAAGCTGCCTCATGCTACAGAAACAGCAGAACAGTCGTTCTGGCTCTGACAAGTCTACTTACTTTCCTCTCTGTGGTAGGTTGTTCTCCCTCTGTATTTCCTTCCCGGTCTCCTGAGGTTCACTCCCTCATAGTATTGCAGCAGTAAACCCAGTGACTATACAGCAGCTCTCTGAAACAAGCTGACACTATAAGCCTCTTTACAAACTTCCACCTTATCAATATGTTCCGAGAAGTGTTTTTCTGTCTCTTTTCTAAATAAATGTCTCAAAATAGTATTTTTTTCTTCTCTGACTCAAAGAACAAGTGAGCTATTGAATTCAGAACATAAATCTGAATTCAGAACATTAGAAAAACTATTTGATAAATTAGGTGAGAAGTTTGGGCTCTTTGTATCAAAGAGACTAATTGAGAAACTTAAAAGCTCGACACTAAGCTCAGAGCCCTGGGTCTGGACACCACCCTCTGCAACTGGATCCTGGACTTCCTCCACACTGACTCTTAATATAGGCCACCCCCAGGCATTTTCCCCCACTGTTCTCCTTGTTCACCCATGACTGCGTGGGTTTGGACTACACCAACTCCATCATCAAGTTTCCTGACGACACCACAGTTGTAGGCCTGATAAGCAACAACAACGAGTCAGCCTACAGGGAGGAGGTCAGTGAACTGGCATTGCGGTGTTATGACAACACCCTCCCCCTCAATGTCAGCAAAACAAAGACGTTTTTTATTGACTTCAGGAAGCAGAGGAGTGAGCATGCCCCCATCCACATCAACGAGACTTCAGTAAAGTTTTAAGTTCCTCTGCATCCACATCATCATGGACCAACAACACCACCACTCTTGTTAAGAGGGCGCAACAGCAACTCTACTTCCTAAGGCGGCTGAGAAGTCTTCTCCAAATACCTATGCTGCACCAACGAGAGCGTTCTGGCCGGTTGCATCAAAGCCTGTTAATTGCTCCATCCATGACCGCAAGGCCCTCCAGCGGGTGGTGAAGATGGTCCAGTACATCCCTGAGTCCATGCTCCCACACATCCAGGACCTCTATTCGAAATGGTGCTGGAGGAAGGCATGTAGCATCATCAAGTGCACACACACCCCAGCCATGAGTTGTTCTTTCCCTTATCGTCGCGCAGACAGTATTGGAGCATGATACCAACAAGGCTCAGAGACAGTTTCTATCTACAAGCCATCAGACTGCTGAACACTTGAACGGGAATGACCACCTGCTCTGATTCTTCGCACCTTAGCACACATGGGCCTTTCTATAAATTAAGAGGCCAATGTGTGACATCAGGGTCAACATTTCTAAATGGTTTGATATAGATTTAAATGTGATTTTCTTGCAGATTCACATGTGTAGTTAGAGGAATAATGGTCTAGATAGGCACAATGAGACCATAACTCCTAGCAACAACAAAACATCTACATGTTATTCAAAATGTCACATTCTACTTTATTACATGCCAAGTAGCAATGTGTATTTGTGCTTTAGTCAACTTCTCTATCATTTATAGCCATGCTAAATATTCCAGAAGAATTACAAATATAAACAACAGCATTTATATTTTTAAAGTTGATATAATTATTAATGCAATATTATAATACAATGGGTTCTGTCAACAAAAGCATTGACAATAAAAATAACCAATAATGAAATCATTAAACTCTTCTTATCAGCTTGTGTGTGTGTGTGTGTGTGTGTGTGTGTGTGTGTGTGTGTGTGTGTGTGTGTGTGTGTGTGTGTGTGTGTGTGTGTGTGTGTGTGAAAACTAGACATCACATTCTTGCTTCCTCTGTCTTTGTTTCCTCCACTCCTTGCCTCACCTTGAAAGTGCATTGGAGCCCGAGGGAAGGAACCTTCCCTCCTCTCCCCCAATGTGCATTGAGATGGAGGCGAGGAATGGAGGACACAAGGGGAGAATCTCAATTGCATTTCCTTCATTCCTCACAACCTCTCTGCTCACTGCATTCTCAAAACCCATTCGATAGGTGAGAGTGGAGGGACCTCTGACCTTCTCCTCCAATGCGTTTGAGAAGGAGACGAGGAGAGAGGATGCAACGAATCAATGAAATGCAATTGAGATTCTCCCAAGGAAAGAGGAAGCAAGTATTTTGCAGCTATAAAGAAATTGATGGTGCCAGACTGACAGACTGAGCTACCATAATACCCATGGTCTGTCCAGAAACAACCCCTAGCCCCTACCGCCCAGAGTCTAGACTATTGTGGAAATCTGAATGGGATTTATGGGCGTTGACATAATGAGAGCTCCACCTTACTCTCTGATAGACTTGGTGGAATTTTGGCGGTATTGCTTACACCTGTCCAATTCTCTCAGATCTCCTCGAGTGTCAAGGGGTAGGGGCTAGCAGTTGTTTTTGGACAGGACCCCACAACCCTTTGGGTGTGTGGTGGACCTACAGTGGTTCCTAAAAGTTGTGAGCGAACACCATGGGACATAGAGGTACCCAGCGTCATGGCTTCATCGCTCCAGACCACCATAAGGGTGAGTTAGAGAACTCATTACGCATTTGGGTCCCAAGGTTTTTATATGAACAATCATATCGAGTGGGTCCAATGACGAATTTGACGCAAGCCATCTGTCGCTGGTGACTTTCTTCAGCAAAGATGGCTGACAAAACATTACGGTGGAAGCAAATGTAAGTAATTATAATGTCATAACGAGTCAAGCAAAAAATTTACAATTGAGAGGAATATGTTACGTAATGTAAAGACAAACGATTGTGCATATTTATTTGTCATAAAGGTAATTTACGAAAATCACTATTTAGCAAGTTAGCTAACTAGCTAACATTAGCCAGCTAGCTAGTGTTGTGACATGAGTATGAAATTGTAATTTGTGTTGTTTAGTGTTTTAGGGACTCCTGAGAAAACCAGCAAACCAGGCTGTCATCTTGTGAAACAGTGATGTAAAGAATCTAGCTAGCTAAAACATTTACATCAAATTGAATGTACAATTGTGTAAGCTTGCCTTGCTTATATTTGCCACACAATGATGCTGAAGTAACATAGCTAGCTAACTAGTTATCCTCTTGACGGTTGCCTAGGATAGGGGGCGCTACAGCGATTAAAAAAAAAAATTGTGCCCATTTTAAACAGCCTCCTACTCAAACTCAGAAGCTAGGATATGCATATAATTAATACTTGTGGATAGAAAACACCCTAAAGTTTCTAAAACTGTTTGAATGGTGTCTGTGAGTATAACAGAACTCATATGGCAGTCAAAATCCCAAGACAGATCGTAACAGGATGTGAAATTCTGAATTGCGGACTCAACTTCATCACTTTGCCTATAAATCACACCGTGAGCTATGGTTCATTGAGCACTTCCTATTGCTTCCACTAGATGTCCCCAGTCTTTACAAAGTGGTTTGAGCCTTCTACTGTGAAAACTGACAGAATGAGAGTCTGTGGAACGTGGTCACATGGGAAGGGCCATCACCATTATGACGCCGGCACCCCTGGCTACCCTCCCCTTTCGAAACGTTTTGAAAGACAATGCAATCGTCCTCCTTGAATGTTATTGGAGCTCTGGTTGAAAAAGGCCCTAAAGATTTATGTTATACAACGTTTGACATGTTTGAACGAACTTAAATAAAAAAAAAATCCATTTTGGTAAGAGAGGAGTCCCGTGCAGGATGGTACTTTTCGTGCAGCCTTCAGAACGCGCTAACAAGAAGACATAAAGGATTAACTTTTTCGAACAAAAATACATTTGTTGTGGACCTGGGATCCCTGGAAGTGCCTTCTGATGAAGACAATCAAAGGTAAGGGATTATTGACAATAGTATACAAGACTAGATTTGATATGCGATTGTTCCTATTTTTCTGAGGATCGCATCCCCTTTTATCGCAAAGTGTGATTACCCAGTAAAGTTATTTTTAAATCTGGCATTGCAGGTGATTTCAAGAGATGCTAATCTATAAATCTTAGAATGACAATATTACATTTTTAAAATGTTTTCGAATAATAATTTAGTAAATTGTAGCGCTGGTCCACCGGACGCATTTGAGGGAAAATAGTTAGTCAACGTTACGTGCCGATGTAAAATGCTGTTTTTATATATAAATATGAACTTTATCGAACAAAATAATGCATTATTGTGTAACATGATGTCCTAGGAGTGTCATCTGATGAAGATTGTCAAAGGTTAGTGCTGCATTTAGCTGTTTTTTGGTTATTTGTGATGCATGTGGTTGGTCGGAAAATGGCTATGTGGCTACTTTTACGATATACTCCTCTAACATAATCTAATGTATTGCTTTTGCTGCAAAGCCTTTTTGAAATCGGACGACGTGGTTCGATTCAGGAGAGGTGTATCTATAAAACGATATAAAATAGTCCTATATTTGAAAAAATATATATATTAAATTTTGTTATGCAAATGGCAATAGGATTTTTCGCAGGATGTCCGTCCCGCATACGGGACGAGCCCGTCAAGAGGTTTTAACCTGTTATGGCTAGGGGGCAGTATTTTTATTTTAAAGGCGGCAAAAATCTGAATCGTGGCTTTGCAGGCTCTGGCTGAAAAACATTAGCGCATTTGGATAGTGGCCGGTCACAGTACTATGAGACTAAGGCTCGTGCACGAGTCGACTCCATGTTTACTTTCTTTCTTTCTTTGAACGAAAACCACCACTCCCGGTCGGAATATTATCGCTTTTTTACGAGAAAATTGGCATAAAAATTGATTTTAAACAGCGGTTGACATGCTTCGAAGTACGGTAATGGAATATTTAGAATTTTTTTGTCACGAAATGCGTCGTGCTCGTAACCCTTCTTTACCATTCGGATAGTGTCTTGAACGCACGAACAAAACGCCGCTGTTTGGATATAACTATGGATTATTTGGGACCAAACCAACATTTATTATTGAAGTAGAAGTCCTGGGAGTGCATTCTGACGAAGAACAGCAAAGGTAATAACATTTTTCTTATAGTAAATCTGACTTTGGTGAGTGCTAAACTTGCTGGGTGTCTAAATAGCTAGCCGTGATGGCTGGGCTATCTACTGAGAATATTGCAAAATGTGCTTCCAACGAAAAGCTATTTTAAAAATCAGACATATCGAGTGCATAGAGGAGTTCTGTATCTATAATTCTTAAAATAATTGTTATGTTTTTTGTGAACGTTTATCGTGAGTAATTTAGTAAATTCACCGGAAGTTTGCAGGGGGTATGCTAGTTCTGAACGTCACATGCTAATGTAAAAAGCTTTTTTTTTATATAAATATGAACTTGATTGAACAAAACATGCATGTATTGTATAACATAATGTCCTAGGGGTGTCATCTGATGAAGATCATCAAAGGTTAGTGCTGCATTTAGCTGTGGTTTGGGTTTTTGTGACATTATATGCTAGCTTGAAAAATGTGTGTCTGATTATTTCTGGCTGGGTACTCTGCTGACATAATCTAATGTTTTGCTTTCGTTGTAAAGCCTTTTTGAAATCGGACAGTGTGGTTAGTTAAAGGAGAGTCTTGTCTTTAAAATGGTGTAAAATTGTCATATGTTTGTAAAATTGAAGTTTTTGTATTTTTGAGGAATTTGTAATTCACGCCACGCCCATCATTGGCTATTGGAGCAGGTGTTCCGCTAGCGGAACGTCTAGATGTAAGAGGTTTTAATCATATTAAAGTTACTCTTTCTGTTTGAAGCATTGGATTTTGCAGTCACAAATATTATTTTGGGTATGTGTGTCCATGAAAACTGTTTTCACACTGTAACACAGTGAGATACGAAATGTTACAGTATACTTCTGAGATCTCTATACAAAAAAAGAGTCCGACAGCAATATCCCAGAATTTCACAGGATCAAGGTAAACAACAACCACAGTATCATAAATGTAAGGAAAGAAAGGTAGTGTTTTATGTCACAAGATTTTTGCCAAATATGTGAAGACTCCAAGCAGGAGAAAGGGTTTAAACATAGGTTTTGATTCAACTCATGAATTATATTGAATGTATCTATGTTCTCCCTTTATTTCCTAGTGTATTCACATGAAAAAAGGGCTAATTATTATTAATTACTTTGTAACATCTCCAAACATTTGTCCACTACAACAAATGCTCACTGGTACCCTAGTTTATAGAAAGACATACATGCGCTCACTCACACAAACATCCACACACACATCCACACACACACAAACACACACACATCACAACTGCTGCTACTTATCACGGTTGTCGTAGGAATGAGCGGACCAAAGTTCAGCGTGTGTTTCGTTCCACATTTTATTTATACTGTGAAACTATGCAATACATAAATAAACTGAATGACAAAAAAAAAAGTGACGCAGAGGTGAAACATACTACTCAAAATGAATCTCCCACAAACCCAGGTGGTACAAACACCAACTTAAATATGACCTCCAATTAGAGACAACGATGACCAGCAGCCTCTAATTGGAGATCATCTCAAACAAAGACCAACATAGAAATACAAAACTAGAACATAACAACAGAGAAAAACTAAACTAGAAAAAAAAACCTGTCTCATCCTGAACTACTCTACCATAGGAAATAACAGCTTTCCATGGTCAGGACGTGACACTACCACTGTTATTACGGTATACTGCTCAGTTTATACACTGCACCCATCCCCCTTTTCCCCAATACACGTGTAAATATTGTACTATTAAATGTCTATTCTATTGTACTGAGCCATTTATTTTCTGTTTATAATCTTATTCTTTATTATTTCTTATTGTTGTTGAATTGCCGAAAGAACCTGCAAGTAAGCATTTCTTTGGACTATGTTACCATGCTTGTACCAAGCATACGACTAATACAACTTGAAACTAGAAATAAGAGGGATCTAGGTTTTGAATTATTACTCTGCTCTGCCTTATGGAAATGCATTAGCTTCAAGTGTGAAAGAGAGAGAAGCACAGAGATAGAGAGAGGTGGGGAGGGGAGATGGTGGGAGGGAGAGAATAATGGCAATAAAACACATTTAGAGTATTTTTCATTTTCAGAATAAATGATCCCAGCCCCACATGTCCCTCCAGGCATCAAAACAACCACCCAGGAAACACGATGAAAGTGTGTGTATGTGTGTGTGTTTGTGTGTTTGTGCTTGCCTGCATTCGTGTGTGTGTTTGTGTGTATACTCCTCTTGAAGGCAAGTTAAACTCTATAATGAAGATGTTTTATTAAGTTTGATGTATTCCTGAGCTTTCAAATACCTTTTAATTGAGATGGTAACTGCTGTATTATAATAAGTGCAATTTAAGGAAACATACCAAAATCCTCGCCCTTCATTCTGGTTTCATAGACTAGAAGAAACATACGTGTATGAAATATAAAATCCGGTACACTGAAATTACACTGAACAAAAATATAAACGCAACATGTATAGTTGGTCCCAGGATTAATGAGCTGAAATAAAATATCCCAGAAATTGTCCATACGCACAAAAACAATTTGTTTTACATCCCAGTTAGTGGGCATTTCCCCTTTGCCAAAATAATCCATCTACCTGACAGGTGTGGTATATCAAGAAGCTGTTTAAACCGCATGATCATTACACAGGTGTACCTTGAGCTTGGGACAATAAAAGGCCACTCTAAAATGTGCAGTTTGTCACATAACACAAATCCACAGATGTCTCAAGTTGAGGAAGCCTGCATTTTGAATGCTGACTGCAGGAATGTTCACCAGTGCTATTGCCAGATAATTTAATGTTAAATTCTCTACCATAAGCTGCTACCAACATCATTTTAGAGAATTTGGCATTGTGCCCCACTGGCCTCAAAACCGCAGAACACGTGTAGCCATACCAGCGTTGGACATCCACATCTGGCTTCTTCATTTACAGGATCATCTGAGACCAGCCACCTGGACAGCTGATGAAATTGTGTGTTTGCACAACCAAAGAATTTCTGCACAAACTGTTAGCAACTGTCTCAGGGAAGCTCATCTGCGTACTCGTTGTACTCACCAGGGTCTTGACCTGACTGCAGTTTGGCATCGTAACCGACTTCAGTGGTAAAACTGCTCACCTTTGATGGCCACTGGTATGCTGGAGAAGTTTGATCTTTACGTATGAATCCTGGTTTCAACTGTACCGGGCAGATAACAAACAGCGTGTATGGCGTTGTGTGGGCGAGCGGTTTGCTGATGTCAAGGTTGTGAACAGAGTGCCCCATGGTGGTGGTGAGGTTATGGTATGGGTAGACATAATCTACAAACAACGAACACAATTGCATTTTATCAATGGCAAATTGAATGCACAGAGATACCGTGACGAGATCCTGAGGCCCATTGTCATGCCATTCATCCTCCACCATCCCCTCATGTTTCAGCATGATAATAGTCTGCCCTGTGTCACAAGGATCTGTACACAATTCCTGGAAGCTGAAAATGTCACAGTTCTTCCATGGCCTGCATACTCACCAGACATGAGACTCAATGAGCATGTTTGGAATGCTCAGAATTGCCGTGAATGACAGCGTGTTCCACTTACCGCCAATATCCAGCAACTTCACACAGCCATTGAAGAGGAGTGGGACAACATTCCACAGGCCACAATCAACAGCCTGATGAACTCTATGCGAAGGAGATGTGTCACGCTGCATGAAGCAAATGGTGGTCACACCAGATACTGACTGGCTATCTGATCCACGCCCTTACCTATTCTTAAGGTATCTGTGACCAACCGATGCATATCTGTATTCCCAGTCATGTGAAAACCATAGTTTAAGACCTAATGAGTTCATTTAACAGTTGACTGATTTCCTTATGTTAACTGTAACTCAGTAAAATATTTGACATTTTTGCATGTTGTGTATATATTTTTGTTCAGTGTAGTATGTTTGGTATGGAAAAAGGCAGGAGATTGAAAGAGTTAGAGAGGATGTGTGCGTGTGAGAGAGAGAGAAGGCAAGTCACCCGTGACACAATTCAGTATTCAATGTCCATCCATATCTGAGGACACAGGGCAATGACGTGGAAACCAGCCACTGGAGCCAAAAGTGAGCGATGTTACCTTCAAGTAGGTTTCAGTTTTGCTAGAGTGTTGTGGACGGGGATTTTTTAAATTGTTTTATTTCACCTTTATTTAACCAGGTAGGCCAGTTGAGAACAAGTTCTCACTTACAACTGCGACCTGGCCAAGATAAAGCAAAGCAATGCGACAAATACAACAACAACACAGAGTTACACATAAACAAATGTACAGTCAATAACACAAAAGAAAAGAAAAATAGAAAAATCTATGTACAGTGTGTGCAAATGTAGAAGAGTAGGGAGGTAGGCAATAAATAGAACCTAAAGGCAAAAATAATTACAATTTAGCATTAATACTGGAGTGATAGATGTGCAGATGATATGTGCAGATGATGATGTGCAAGTAGAGATCCCGGGGTGCAAAAGAGCAAGAGGGTAAGTAATGATATGGGGATGAGGTAGTCGAGTGTGCTATTTACAGATTGGTTGTGTACAGGTTCAGTGATCGGTAAGCTGCTCAGACAGCTGATGCTTAAAGTTAGAGAGGGAGATATAAGACTCCAGCTTCTGAGATTTTTTCTAATTTGTTCCAGTCATTGGCAGCAGAGAACTGGAAGGAAATGCGGCCAAAGTAAATGTTGGCTTTGGGGATGACCATTGCAATATACCTGCTGGAGTGCATGCTACGGGTGGGTGTTGCTATGGTGACCAGTGAACTGAGATAAGGCGGGGCTTTACCTAGCAAAGACTTATAGATGACCTGGAGCCAGCGGGTTTGGCGACGGATATGTAGTGAGGGCCAGCCAAAGAGAGCATACAGGTCGCACTGGTGGGTAGTATATTGGGGTTTGGTGATATAACAGATGGCACTGTGATAGACTACATCCAGCTTGCTGAGTAGAGTGTTGAGGGTTATTTTGTAAATGACATCGGCAAAGTCAAGGATCGGTAGGATAATCAGTTTTACGAGGGTAAATTTGGAGGCTTGAGTGAAGGAGGCTTTGTTGCGAAATAGGAAGCCGATTTTAGATTTCATTTTGGATTGGAGATGCTTAGTGTGAGTCTGGAAGGAGAGTTTACAGTCTAGCCAGACACCTAGGTATTTGTAGTTGTCCACATATTCTCGGTCAGAACAGTCCAGAGTAGTGCGGGCAGCAATCGGTTGAAAAGCATGCATTTGGTTTTACTAGCATTTAAGAGCAGTTGGAGGCCACGGAAGGAGTGTTGTATGGCATTGAAGCTTGTTTGGAGGTTTGTTATCACATTTGTTACCACAGTGTCCAAGGAAGGGCCAGAAGTATACAGAATGGTGTCGTCTGTGCAGAGGTGGATCAGGGAATCGCCCGCAGCAAGAGCGACATCATTGATATATACAGAGAAAAGAGTCGGCCCAAGAATTGAACCCTGTGGTACCCCCATAGAGACTGCCAGAGGTCCGGACAACATGCCCTCCGATTTGACACACTGAACTCTGTCTGCAAAGTAGTTGGTGAACCAGGCGAGGCAGTCATTAGAAAAACCAAGGTTATTGAGTCTGCCGATGAGAATACGGTGATTGACAGAGTCGAAAGCCTTGGGCAGGTTGATGAAGACGGCTGCACAGTACTGTCTTTTATCGATGGCGGTTATGATATCGTTTAGTACCTTGAGCGTGGCTGAGGTGCACCCGTGACCGACTCGGAAACCAGATTGCACAGCGGAGAAGTTACGGTGGGATTCGAAATGGTCGGTGATCTGTTTATTAACTTGGTTTTCGAAGACTTTAGATAGGCAGGGCAGGATGGAAATAGGTCTGTAAAAGTTTGGGTCTAGGGTGTCACCCCCTTTGAAGAGGGGGATGACCGCGGCAGCTTTCCAATCTTTAGGGATCTCAGACGATACGAAAGAGAGGTTGAACAGGTTGGTAATAAGGGTTGCAACAATGGCGGCGGATAGTTTTAGAAAGAGAGGGTCCAGATTGTCTAGCCCAGCTGATTTGTACGGGTCCAGGTTTTGCAGCTCTTTCAGAACATCTGCTATCTGGATTTGGGTGAAGGAGAAGCTGGAGAGGCTTGGGTGAGTGACTGCGGGGGGGTGGAGCTGTTGGCTGGGGTTGGAGTAGCCAGGAGGAAGGCATGGCCAGCTGTTGAGAAATGCTTATTGACATTTTTGATTATCATGGATTTATCGGTGGTGACCGTGTTACCTAGCCTCAGTGCAGTGGGCAGCTGGGAGGAGGTGCTCTTGTTCTCCATGAACGTTACAGTGTCCCAAAACTTTTTGGAGTTAGAGCTACAGGATGCAAATTTCTGCTTGAAAAATCTAGCCTTTGCATTCCTGACTGACTGCGTGTATTGGTTCCTGACTTCCCTGAACAGTTGCATATCGCAGGGACTTTTCAATGCTATTGCAGTCCGCCACAGGATGTTTTTGTGCTGGTCAAGGGCAGTCAGGTCTGGAGTGAACCAAGGGCTATATCTGTTCTTAGTTCTGCATTTTTTGAACGGGGCATGCTGATCTAAGATGGTGAGGAAATTACTTTTAAAGAATGACCAGGCATCCTTGACTGACGGGATGAGGTCAATATCCTTCCAGGATACCCGGCCAGGTCGATTAGAAAGGCCTGCTCGCAGAAGTGTTTTAGGGAGCGTTTGACAGTGATGAGGGGTGGTCGTTTGACCGCAGACCCATAGTTGATACAGGCAATGAGGCAGTGATCGCTGAGATCCTGATTGAAAACAGCGAGGTGTATTTGGAGGGCAAGTAGGGCCGGATAATGTCTAAGAGGGTGCCCATGTTTACGGATTTAGGGTTGCACCTGGTGGGTTCCTTGATGATTTGTGTGAGATTATACAATGCATTCTGGGTGTCACATAAATATCTGTAAGGTCAAAGATGTTATAACAAAATGAGGTGAAGGGATGGTTCACTCATATTTCGAGTAAACTTATAGAAGTGAATGAAGGGAAGTGAAGGATGGTAGATGACACACCCTGTTCAACATGCATACTGCAAACAGACCAAACTCTTCTAGTCTCCTCTTCTTATCTTTGGTTGACATTAAAAAAACTAAAATGGCAGCGTGCACAAGCTACCCATATGCAGATTATTTTTAGAAAGTGTTTTACTCAATTATTTCAATCAATGGTGAGCTCACCCGTGATGTGATGAATTGTGAATAGTACTTGCTATTAGCTAATTCATATTATGGTTTCTGTCAGCGAGAGTTAGCTAAATATGACCGCCTGTGTTATGTCAATCTTTCCTCAATTAGTGCTAACAATAACGTAATGGTCACATTCAGGACATAGCGCTATAAGGACTGTGTTTGTGCAAAATGTTTCTGTGAAATAACATTGTGGCCAGTTGAAATGCTGTCTGATCTGTAAATTGAAACTGGACTTTCTAAATAAGCGTTCACACCGGTTTGAGCATACGCTGCAGGGGACCACTGCAGAATGCAGAACCCTTACCTTAAACATTCAGAGTTAATGCCAAACCTTGCACATTCTGGGTTAATGCCTAAACAAAAATATCAAAAACAATAATCACTGGATTTGAACATGCAACCATTAGAACCGGCAGATTCTTACCTCTGGGTCCAAAGGTTGCGTATACTAATCCTGCAACGGACAGTTGTTTTTTATATTTTTGTTTTAAGCCTATCCCAAACCTTAACTCATACCTCAACCATTCAGAGTTAATGCTTAACCTTAAGAATTCAGAATTAGGTGTGTGGCTTTCAGATAAATAGTTCTGGCCAGATGTGAGAGAAAATGTAATTCTGGTTAATCTGTTCTTTTGTATTGTCATCGAAGATTAAGATGAAAAAATACACATTGCATTTTTATGAGGCTTACATAAGGGTATGAGTTCTTCAAGTGTCAATGTTGGTACTGTTACCACTTTGTTCAATTTAAATAGTAACGTTATTAAATTCATATAAAAATATATTATGCGCAAAAATATTGAAAGACAATTTGGTGTGTACAAACTTAATGAAGAGGAATTACATTTACTCTCACGTGTAGGAAAAAATAACTACTGTAATTCATGTAATTCAGGCTACGCCTCCTGAAAATAACCTATGGATTACATAAAAAAAGACCCAGATACTGGGTCAACCCAGCTTGAAAGTGAATAAAACCCACCTGATGGTTAAATTAACCCATATTTGGGTAATTGGTTTATTTTCAGGAGGTGAGGCCTATTGGGGACACGGCTTTCAAATATATATTTTGGTCACGCCTCTACTAAGCCATGCCCCAGTCTTCTTATCTGACCTGGTGGGTCATAGCTCAATAACCCAGCATCAATAACTCAACAAACCAACTGGCAGATCAAAATAACACAAGGTGTGCTCTGTCCGATATTTACCCAAATTGGGTTGTTTTTAA
This sequence comes from Salmo trutta, assembly GCF_901001165.1. Taxonomy (NCBI): domain Eukaryota; kingdom Metazoa; phylum Chordata; class Actinopteri; order Salmoniformes; family Salmonidae; genus Salmo; species Salmo trutta. The sequence goes on along the minus strand of NC_042960.1, from coordinate 36,655,627 downwards.
ACACAGGATTTTTAGAGTATACACACACAGGCACTCACACATTTTGGAAAAATGGCGCCAATAGAGAAGACAGCCGAGCTTCTAGCCCCAAGGCTAGAATTTAGTTTTTGATGTGTTATATTTTACATTATTAATTAACTTGATGTTCTCCGTCCCGTATGCGGGATCAACATCCAGCGTAAAATCATTTCGCCATATTCATAACCGAACAATAGAAAAATTTCATTTTCTTTTTTCAAATATAGGACTATTTTATATCGTTTTATAGATACACCTCTCCTGAATCGAACCACGTTGTCCGATTTCAAAAAGGCTTTACATCAAAAGCAAAACATTAGATAATGTTAGAGGAGTATATCGTCAAAGTATTCACATAGCCATTTTCCGACCAACCACATGCATCACAAATAACCAAAAAACAGCTAAATGCAGCAGTAACCTTTGACAATCTTCATCAGATGACACTCCTAGGACATCATGTTACACAATACATGCATTCTTTTGTTCGATAAAGTTCATATTTATATATAAAAACAGCATTTTACATTGGCGCGTGACGTTGAGAAACTATTTTCCCTCAAATGCATCTGGTGAAGCTGCGCTACAATTTACTAAATTACTATTCGAAAACATTTTTAAAATGTAATATTGTCATTCAAAGAATTACAGATGAACATCTCGTGAAAGCACCTGCATTGCCAGATTTAAAAATAACTTTACTGGGAAATCACACTTTGCAATAAAAGGGGATGCTATACTCAGAAAAATAGGCTAGCAATACAGGTCTGCGCCATCTTGGAACAATCGAATATCAAATCTACTCTTGTATATTATTATAAATATTCCTTTACCTTTGATTATCTTCATCAGAAGGCACTTCCAGGAATCCCAGGTCCCCAACAAATGTAGTTTTGTTCGAAAAAGTTCATAATTCATGTCCCAATAGCTTCTTCTTGTTAGCGCGTTCTGAAGGCACCTCAAAATGTTCCGTTGTGCGCGGGACTTCTCCTCACGAAAGCCCCCCCCCCCCCAAAATATTTAAGTTCGTTCAAACATGTCAAACGTTGTATAACATAAATCTTTAGGGCCTTTTTCAACCAGAGCTTCAATAATATTCCATGGGGACGGTTGCATTGTCTTTCAAAACGTTTCGAAAGGGGAGGGTAGCCAGGGGCGCCGGCGTCATAATGGTGATTGCCCTCCCCATGTGACCAAGATCAACAGCCTCTCATCAGTTTTAGAAAATTCAGAGTGTTTTCTATCCAAATCTGGTAATAATATGCATATCCTAGCTTCTGAGTTGGTGTAGGTGGCAGTTAAAAATGGGCACATATTTTTTCCAAAATTCTCAATACTGCCCCCTAGCCCGTAGAGGTTAAGAGGTTCTACTCATGGTGTGATTGTGATAACATACAAGAACTCAAATCCTTTTGTTCACCCGACCTAGAATAATCAAATGCCGACCAAATTATCTTTGGTTAATGTCACAGGCCCCTCAAGCTGCTACCACGACAGCCCTCAAAGAACTTCACTGGACTTTATGCAAACTGGAAACCATATATCCTAAACCTGCATTTATTGTAGCTGGAGATTTTAACAAAGCAAATTTGAAGAAGGCTACCAGAGTTCTATCAACATATTGACTGCAGGACTCGTGCTGCTAAAACACTCAACCACTGCTACTCCAACTTCCAGGTTACCTACAAGGCCCTCCCCCTCCCTCCGGAAAATCTGATTACATCTTCATTTTGCTCCTCCCTTCCTATAGGTAGAAACTGAAACAGGAAGTACCCTTACTAAGGTCTATTTAAACGCTGGTCTGACGAATCGGACTCCACGCTTCAAGATTGTTTTGATCACGTGGACTGGGATATGTTTTGGGTAGCCTCCGAGAATAACATTGACGAATATACTGATACGGTGACTGAGACGAACTGAAATGGTCCACCCACACAGAAAGTGTGGTGAAGAAGATGCAACAGCACCTCTTGAACCTCAGGAGGCTGAAGAAATTTGGCTTGGAACCTAAAACCCACAAACTTTTACAGACGCACAATTACCGCCTGGTACGGCAACTGCACCGCCTGCAACTGCAGGACTCTCCAGAGGGTGGTATGGTCTGCCACCAGGACAGCTACAGCACCTGATGTCACAGGAAGGCCAAAAAGATAATTTAGGACAACAATCACCCGGGGCACTGCCTGTTCACACCGCTATCATCCAGAAGGCGAGGTCCGTGCAGGTGTATCAAAGCTGGGACCGAGAGACTGAAAAACAGCTTCTATTGACAGGCCATCAGACTGTTAAATAGCCATCACTAGCACATTAGAGCCTGCTGCCTATATACATAGACTTGAAATCACTGGCCACTTTAATAAATGGAACACTAGTCACTTTAATGATGTGGATTTTTTTTGCATTAATCATCTCCTATATACACTGCTCAAAAAAATAAAGGGAACACTTAAACAAAACAATGTAACTCCAAGTCAATCACACTTTTGTGAAATCAAACTGTCCACTTAGGAAGCAACACTGATTGACAATACATTTCACATGCTGTTGTGCAAATGGAATAGACAACAGGTGGAAATTATAGGCAATTAGCAAGACACCCCCAATAAAGGAGTGGTTCTGCAGGTGGGGACCACAGACCACTTCTCAGTTCCTATGCTTCCTGGCTGATGTCTTGGTCACTTTTGAATGCTGGCGGTGCTTTCACTCTAGTGGTAGCATGAGACGGAGTCTACAACCCACACAAGTGGCTCAGGTAGTGCAGCTCATCCAGGATGGCACATCAATGCGAGCTGTGGCAAGAAGGTTTGCTGTGTCTGTCAGCATAGTGTCCAGAGCATGGAGGCACTACCAGGAGACAGGCCAGTACATCAGGAGACGTGTAGGAGGCCGTAGGAGGGCAACAACCCAGCAGCAGGACCGCTACCTCCGCCTTTGTGCAAGGAGGAACAGGAGAAGCACTGCCAGAGCCCTGCAAAATGACCTCCAGCAGGCCACAAATGTGCATGTGTCTGCTCAAACGGTCAGAAACAGACTCCATGAGGGTGGTATGAGGGCCCGACGTCCACAGGTGGGGGTTGTGCTTACAGCCCAACACTGTGCAGGACGTTTGGCATTTGCCAGAGAACACCAAAATTGGCAAATTCGCCACTGGCGCCCTGTGCTCTTCACAGATGAAAGCAGGTTCACACTGAGCATGTGACAGACGTGACAGAGTCTGGAGACGCCGTGGAGAACATTCTGCTGCCTGCAACATCCTCCAGCATGACCGGTTTGGCGGTGGGTCAGTCATGGTGTGGGGTGGCATTTCTTTGGGGGGCCGTACAGCCCTCCATGTGCTCACCAGAGGTAGCCTGACTGCCATTAGGTACCGAGATGAGATCCTCAGACCCCTTGTGAGACCATATGCTGGTGCGGTTGGCCCTGGGTTTCTCCTAATGCAAGACAATGCTAGACCTCATGTGGCTGGAGTGTGTCAGCAGTTCCTGCAAGAGGAAGGCATTGATGCTATGGACTGGCCCGCCCGTTCCCCAGACCTGAATCCAATTGAGCACATCTGGGACATTTACATTTTAGTCATTTAGCAGACGCTCTTATCCAGAGCGACTTACAGTAGTGAATGCATACATTTCATACAATTTCATACATTATTTTTTTTTTCTGTGCTGGCCCCCCGTGGGAATCGAACCCACAACCCTGGCGTTACAAACACCATGCTCTACCAACTGAGCTACAGGGAAGGACATCATGTCTCGCTCCATCCACCAACGCCGCATTGCACCACAGACTGTCCAGGAGTTGGCGGATGCTTTAGTCCAGGTCTGGGAGGAGATCCCTCAGGAGACCATCCGCCACCTCATCAGGAGCATGCCCAGGCATTGTAGGGAGGTCATACAGGCACGTGGAGGCCACACACACTACTGAGCCTCATTTTGACTTGTTTTAAGGACATTACATCAAAGTTGGATTAGCCTGTAGTGTGGTTTTCCACTTTAATTTTGAGTGTGACTCCAAATCCAGACCTCCATGGGTTGATAAATTGGATTTCCATTGATTATTTTTGTGTGATTTTGTTGTCAGCAAAAAGTATTTAATAAGATTATTTCTTTCATTCAGATCTAGGATGTGTTGTTTAAGTGTTCCCTTTATTTTTTTGAGCAGTATATATATACTCTATTCTATTCTACTGTATTTTAGTCTACGTCCAAATATTTATATATTCTTAATTCCATTTCTTTACTTAGATTTGTGTGTATTGTTGTGAAATTGTTAGATATTACTTGTTAGATATTACTGCTAAACACATGTATGTGACAATAAAATGTGATTTGACTTGACACACACACACACACACACACACACTGCTCTAACCCCCTTTGCACCATGATACATAGACAAAGCTATATGGCTCCCTCCACACAAAATATTCACCCCCTTGGCATTTTTCCGATTTTGTTGCCTTACAACCTGGAATTAAAATTGATTTTTGGGGGGTTTGTATCATTTGATTTACACAACATGCTTACCACTTTGAAGATGCAGAATATGTTATATTGTGAAACAAACAAGAAATAAGACACTATTCACTATTCACCCCCCCCCCCCCCCCCCCCCAAAGTCAATACTTTGTAGAGCCACCTTTTGCAGCAATTACAGCCGCAAGTATCTTGGGGTATGTTTCCATAAGCTTGGCACATCTAGCCACTGGGATTTTTGCCCATTATTCAAGGCAAAACTGCTCCAGCTCCTTCAAGATGGATGGGTTCCGCTGGTGCACAGCAATCTTTTCTTATTTACAATGACGGCCTACCAAAAGGCATGAGGCGAAAGGCACCAACACACGGGTGTGATCATTCTATAGTGGTCCCTGTTGCATATGATCAAACCGTTGTGATTAGAATGCTTGATTAGAATGCTTATTTAGAAAGCAACAATCAGCATTTGAGCTGGCCACAGGTTTTTTTCACAGCAACATTTGGTACAAACACGATCCTTACGAAGTTATATGTGACCAGTTTATTTTTTGGATGCAATGTTCAAACATTCACAGAAATAGCTACAGCATAACACAATCATCCAAACTGGAAAATGTAGACTACATTTGTCCTAGCGCTAACTTTGGAAAGATTGATGTAACACAAGCGGTAATATTTTTATAACTCTTGGCTGACAGAAACTACAATATGAATTACCTAATAGCAATTACTATTTATAATAATCACATCAAGGGTGAGCTCACCATTGATCGAAATAATTGAGTAAAACACCTTCTAAAAATGTAAAGTAATCCCACAATGGGTAGTTTGTGCATACATACTGTATGCACCTACAGTAGAAACGACAACACAATGTACAGAAAATAAGGAACTTACTTTGATAGGAACGGAACGCACACATGTCCAAAGTTATTATTTGTAAGGAAAACAACAATGAAGGCAAAGCAAGCGCCAGCAAGAAAAGGTTCAAATTCTTTCAAGACTGCGCAAGTATATGCATACTTGATCTGCGCAAACATGACTGAAGTGTGGCTGGCTCTCCCGAAGCCAGCTCAATTGAGCCTCAAAATAAATTGTCCACAATGCTGAAATGGGCTACTTCTATGTGAATTAACGAGGAGGCGGAACACACCTCAATTCAAAATGTTGGTAGAAAATACAACTTGTTAGAAAATAATTTGAAATTGACAAGTTGAAACATAGCCAATAGATAATTAGCAGGCAGCGTGTGTTAAGTGTCCTGTTGTGTAATATTCACATTTTGGAACAGTGAGTGCATTCTGACATCACGTGCATAAAACAACTCACGCTGGGGCGACCGTTAGAGATATTTGGAACTCATGTGTGAAAAGGTTAAAAATAAAAATATAGGACAAAACACTCATCACAACAAGAGAGACACCACAACACTACATAAAGAGAAACCTAAGACAACAACAACATAGCATGGCACCAACACATGAAAACACAGCATGGTAGCAACACAAAATGACAACAACATAGTAGCAACACAACATGGCAGCAGCACAACATGGTTGTAGCACAAAACATGGTACAAACATTATTGGGCACAGACAACAGCACAAAGGGCAAGTACGTAGAGACAACAGTTCATCATGCGAAGCAGCCACAACTGGCAGTAAGAGTGTCCATAATTGAGTCTTTGATGATTGACGATCTATAAATTACATTTCTGTAGTCTAGCATGGTCATCTGAATCAGGGTTAGTTTGGCACCTGGGGTGAAAGAGGAGCGATTACGATAGAGGAAATCAAGTCTAGATTTGTGACTCACAACCTGGATTCGGTCCTACGTAGCAACATACAAAATGTTTTTTTTTTTTACATTGGATAAAAGTAGGGACTCAGAGCTACAAAATGAAATATAAACTGCATTTTTGAGGAACAATGGGAAAGTATTTCTACTTTGAAAGTTGATACACTTGTAAACTCACTTTTGAGAAAACAATCTTTGACTGTTTTGGTACCTACTAGAGAGCTGTCCTTGTCTACACCCATTCAACATTGTTCACACCCTCTTAAGCCAGCCCCATCTCTTTAAGGATTCACATGTGAGGTCATGTGCTAAACAGTGAGTAGTGTAGTAAAGATTAAGACTAAAAGTGGTAGTAGCCTACAATAAGGAAAAATTCCAGGGAAACAGAAAGTGTCCAGATAAAAATATTTTATAAATATTAGATGACGCTTACCCGGACACACTTGTCTAAAATGATGGGTCATGTGAAAGAAATGCTTTAATCCCCAGCCACATCCAGTGTTGGAAAAAGTACTAAATAGTCATACTTGAGTAAAAGTATAAATCATTTCAAATTCCTTATATTAAACCAGACGGTGCAACTGTATTTAAAAAAATATCTATTTATTGACGAATAGCCAGGGGCACAATATACTTAAGTACCAAAAGTAAAATATAAACAATTTCAAATTCCTTATGTTAAGCGAACCAGACGGCACAATTGTATTATTTTAAATTTTTATTGACGAAGAGCCAGGGTCACACTCCAACACTCAGACATAATTTACAACAAAGCATTTGTGTTTAGTGAGTCTGCCAGATCAGAGGCAGTAGGGATGACCGGGGATGTTCTCTTGTGAATTGGACAATTTTTCTGTCAATAGATAACGAGTACTTTTGGGTGTCAAGGAAAATGTATGGAGTAAAAAGTACCTTATTTTCTTTACGAATGTAGTGAAGTGAAAGTTGCCAAAAATATAAATAGTAAAGTAATGTACAGATACCACAAAAAACGACTTAAGTAGTACTTTACACCACTGCCCAGATGCCTTCACACCAGTACATTGGCATACTTTATATACTGTTACACATGCACTTATCACAAAGTATTCCATTCATAAATTAAGGTCATGGAACTTGAGTTGAAACCTGAGTGAGGTTTATTTTTTTGCACATGTACATAAACAGATGCATGCATAATATATTTACGTGGTGGACACTTGATACGGTCACATGATATTGTTGTGTATGTCAGAAAAGTCATGACCACACATCAATATTCAGTCTTGCTAAGTGGATGGTCTCTACAGAAATTGTAAACGGTACAGCCAAATGGTTACTTGCATAGTAGCAATATCAGAAATAGTGTCAATATAAATAAAATACAGTACAAGAACATTATCAATAATGATATCAGTGATAGACGAGGTAGTTATATGTATACAACCAGGTGAAAAGTGGCTGAGCAGCAGGATAAATATAAAAATTGTAGCAGCAACGTTAGGTGAGAGTCATGTGAATAGAGGCACTGTAGATAGGGCTGCTGACAGGTCCGTAAGAACCACGCATGAACAAGGGAATCTATATTCGGAGAGCCAGATTCTGTCCTACCTTTGACTTTGGTGCAGGGCATGTGATGTCTATAGCCTCTTTGTCGCAAAACTCCCTGATCTTCTAAAAATATAGTTTGTTTAGCTGTGTCCAGTCCAGGTGGTGCTTTGCAGGCAGAACATCTATGGGAGGAAGGATGTCAGCGTTGTGCAGCAGCTGAAACCAGGTCCCGACAGTCCGAACGCATCGAAGCTGTAAAACTGGGAATAAGAACAAAAAATCAGAAGACATTACAACCCTGCGCAACATCAATTCACCTCCCAGGTTTAGATAAGAATAACCTCATAAAAGTGAAAATTATTTTGATAAGAATAACCACATACAAGTGAAAATAATGTTTTACCTGAAGTGCTGGTACTGCTTTATCTGTGGCAGCGGCCTGAAGTATGGAGTAAGGTGTTGATGCCAGCCATAGCTTTCCACCAGCACTGTACCATCCTCCAGTCCAACCAGCTGTGGGATGTTGACCCCTGTCACAGTGCTGTCCTTCTCAACACCAGCAATCTCAGACAAAGTGTTCACTCTGGTCTTTCTGAAGCACTGCTTGATGAGCCCGAAGCACCAGTCGGGGCAAACTTGGTGTGGCCTGTGATCAGGAAGTGAAGGTCCAGATTGTGGTGGAGCTTGTGCATGGTCCACCAGGCATAATACCAGAGTACAAAATTGTTCTTGTTTTGGCCACTGCATTTATCACAATTTAGGCCCACACGTGTTTTCCCAACTCCGTAGTTGGTGAAGAAATGGTGCATGTAGTTGATGACTGCATTGCTGTCTTTGCTTGCTTGTGCTAGCTCTCTTTTTGATGACTGTATGACTGGTGGACTAGAGTTAGGCGTGTTCCACTGATTGATGCTGATAGACAAATTACAGATACAAAAATTTTAGCATTATTATACAATAGATGTGAAATGGCATTCTGAGATAACATCACTACACACAATTTATACAGGTAATGTTAGCTACTGTAGCTAGCCAGCCAACTAACGTCAGCTGGCTAGCTAACAGCAAGCTTTAACTAGCAATACAAACCGATTGTCATAGCTAGCTGAAGTTAACCAACATGTTCAATGTTAGCTAGCTAACATTAGGCTATAACTAGCAATGTGAAATGGCAATCTGAGAAAACGTCACTAACGTTACACACACCTCAAACACAGCTAACAGCAAGCTTTAACTTGGGATCTTTTTTCACGTTAATGTTAGCTAGCTAAACAATTAACTATAATCTCAATCCATAGAGTAACATTACTAGCAATACAAACCGATTGTCGTAGCAAGTAACAGTTAACCAAATAACGTTAGGTTTAATGTTAGTTAGCAAGCCAGCCATTATCAAACACCAGCTAGCTAGCTAACAGCAAGTTTTAGCTTGCAATGAAAACAACTTTCTGACAAAATTAGAAACGTATAACATCTGAATCTGTAGCTAGATTCTTACCTGTATACATGGATGAAAGCTTCATGGCAGACTGCAACAACTTTTATAGGACATCCTGTGTGGTTTCCGTTAAGTTTGCACAGCTTGTTTGGCCCGTTGTGTTCCACTGATTTCAAAACGTGTTATTTTCAGAGTGAGAGAGAGGCAGCATTCGTTGTCCAGAAAGTTGTCCATCACAACTTTTTCCCTCTGACCTTTGTCGATAGCGCCTGATAAATTCAGTAGCAACATATTTGCAATTCTCCATGGCTAACGTTATATCTTTAAAAAGATAAAAACTACAGTAGAAAGGATTATCTAGACATTATGAGCAGCTCATTTTATAGAACAACATGCAATACCGCAGACCAATCCAAACTCATCTCTCGGCATGTCCAGCCCACTCATTATCTCAGCCAATCATGGCTAGTGGGAAGGTTGCTGACTTTCTCTGTGGCTAAACCAACTAGGCTCGTAATTTAACAATTTTATTCGTATTTACAGACATACACGTTTGATATTTAGGCACATGAAAGACCACATGTTCGAGAAGGCATTTTTGCTCAAAAAACGCATTTTGATAAAAAAGATATTATTTACATTCAAAAGGCTCTCCTGTGAAGTCGTGACTTGCGACATACGTCTAGTTTCCTGAATCAGGTCACATTTAACCTTAGCCTGCAGATTTGATATGTGCTGAGAGAAGGACAGTGTACCATTTAGCCATACTCCCAAGTACTTGTATGAGGTGACTACCTCAAGCTGTAAACCCTCAGAGGTAGATATCACACGGTGGGGAGAGAAGCATTCTTCTTACCAAACCACATGACCTTTGTTTTGGAGGTGTTCAGAACAAGGTTAAGGGAAGAGAAAGCTTGTTGGACACTAAGAAAGCTTTGTTGTGGAGCATTTAACACAAAATCCGGGGAAGGGCCAGCTGAGCATAAGACTGTTTCATCTGCATATAAATGGATGAGAGAGCTTCCTACTGCTTGAGCTATGTTGTTGATGTAAATTAAGAGCGTGGGGCCTAGGATCGAGCCTTGAGGTACTTCCTTGGTGACAGGCAGTGGCTGAGACAGCAGATGTTCTTACTTTATACACTGCACTCTGAGAGAGGTAGTTAGCAAACCAGGCCAAAGTCCCCTCAGAGACAACAATCCTTCTGAGCCAGCCCACAAGAATGGAATGGTCTACCGTATCAAAAGCATTGGCCAAGTCAATAAAAATAGCATCACAAAATTGCTTAGAATCAAGGGCAATAGTGACATCATTTAGGACCTTTAAGGTTGCAGTGACACATCCATAACCTGAGTGGGAACCAGACTGCGTACCTGAGAGAATACTATAGATGTGATGAAAGCCAGTCAGTTGATTATTGACAAGTTTTTCAAACACTTTTGATAAAAAGGGGAAAATAGAAATGGTCCTACAACAGTTAGAATCAGCTTGATCTCCCCCTTTAAATAAAGGACAAACCGTGGCTGCCTTCCAAGCAAGGGGAACCTCCCCAGAGAGGAGAGACAGGTTGAAAAGGTCAGAAATAGGCTTGGCAATGATATAGGCAGCAATCTAGAAGAAGAAAGGGTCTAAACCATGTGATCCAGATGTTTTTTTGGGGGTCAAGTTTAAGGAGCTCCTTTAGCACCTCGGACTTAGTGACCGCCTGCAGGGAGAAACATAAGGGACATGGGCAGATGTAAGGAGGAGGGTTTATTCTCCAGGTCTTTAACTGTTTTCCAGAGCTTCTTGGGGTTAGACCCACAGAGAAAGAACTACTCCTTAAAGTAACTAAGTGCACTTATTTCTAATTTGCCTGAACGAGAGCCAGTCAGTCTGAGTATGCGTGAATTCTTGAGGTGGAGTAACTCTGCCAGATCACGGTCTAACCAGGAGCTGAACCTGTTTTTAATTACAATTTTCTTTATGGGCGCGATACGACTGAAAATATAAAAAAAGAAGGTTGAAGCGTATTCGACAGAGGGGGATCAAGCTGTTTACAATTTACAGAGGTCAGGTCATGAAAGAAGGCTTGCTCATTAAAGTTTTTTAGCAAGTGGCTATGACAAATCAGGTCAGGTTGTTTCACTGAGCAGTCATTATGAACACAGACTGTAAAACAGTGATCACTAAGGTCATTACAGAAAACACCAGACTGATACCTATCAGAATTATTTGTAAGGATAATATAACGAGAGTAGCCTTTTCTTGGTGTTTGGATTCATATCTTGTGGGATTTGTAATGATCTGAGAAATATTTAGGGAGTCCCATTGCTTTAGGATCTGGTCAGGTAGTTTAACCTGTCTGGGCTAGGGGGCAGTATTTTCACGGCCGGATGAAAAACGTACACAATTTGAACAGGTTACTACTCTGGCCCAGAAACTAGAATATGCATATTATTAGTAGATTTGGATAGAAAACATTCTGAAGTTTCTAAAACTGTTTGAATGGTGTCTGTAAGTATAACATATGTAAGGGCTGTCGTCGCAAGAAAACCAAGATGCAGCGGAAGTTGTGGATTCATTATGAATATTTAATAAAATGAACCACTATAAACAAAACATAAAACAGCAACGATAGCAAACAGTCTTGTCTGGTCAAAAACGAACGAGACAGAAAACAATCACCCACAAAACCCAAAGGAAAAATAGGCTACTTATGTGTGACTCCCAATCAGCAACAACGAACTTCAGCTGTGCCTGATTGGGAGCCACACACGGACCAAAACAAAGAAATACAAAAAACATAGAAAAATGAACATAGAACGCCCACCCAATGTAACACCCTGGCCTAACCAAAAATAAAGAACAAAAACCCCTCTCTATGGCCAGGGCGTTACAACATAACTCATATGGCTGGCAAAAACCTGAGAAAAATGCTAGCAGGAAATGAAAATTTGGTGCCTGTAGTTTTTTCAAGTCATTGCCAATCGAACACACAGGGACAAAGGATTCATTTTGCACTTCCTAAGGCTTCCAGTAGATGTCAACAGTCTTTCGAAAGTTGTTTGAGGTGTCTATGATGAACAGAGACCGAATGAGAAGGCTGGGAAGTTGGTGTCCCAGGGAATGACATCACTTCATTGGCGCATGTTCACGAGAGAGGAAGCTCTGTTCCAAAACGTTTTTCAAGACACAGGAATGGTCCGGTTGAAATATTGCTGAATCTTCACATTCTAAAGGCCCAAAAGATTGATGCTATACAACGTTCTACATGTTTGAACGAACGTAAATATATATCTTTTTTTACTTTTTGTCGTGACATTTTCCTCGCGCGTCCTACATTTTGAGTAGCTTACTGAACGCGCAAACAACATGGAGTTATTTGGACATAAATTATGAACTTTATCGAACAAAACAACATTTGTTGTGGACCTGGGATACCTCGAAGTGCCTTCTGATGAAGATTATTAACCTCTACGGGCCACGGGGGCAGTATTGAGAATTTTGAAAGAAATATGTGCCCATTTTTAACTGCCTCCTACACCAACTCAGAAGCTAGGATATGCATATTATTAACACATTCGGATAGAAAACACTCTGAATTTTCTAAAACAGTTTGAATGGTGTCTGTAAGTATAACAAAACTCATATTGCAGGCAAAAACCTGTGAAAAATAGATTAAAAAAAATGAGAATTTTGTGACTGTACTATTTAGTGTCATTGTTTTAAAGATACCACAGTGAGAAAGGATTCAGTTCGCAACTCCTACTGCTTCCACTAGATGTCAACGATCTTTAGAAAGTTGTTGGAAGCATCTGTCATGAATACAGACCGAATTAGAAAGCTTACAAGTTGACACGTCATCACTTCATTTTTTGCGCCTGCGCATGAATCTGAGAAGAGTGCCTTTGTCATTATCGTTTATTCTAGACACTTGATAGGTTGTGTGAAAATATTACTGATGTTTACTGATGTTTCACGTTAAAAATGGAACAAAAGATTAGTGCTAAACAACGTTTGACATGTTTAAACAAACGTAAATAGATTATTTACTAGGTTTTCTTTAGCTTTTCGACGTGACTTTACACTGCCCACCTCATTTTGTGGGAGCCTACTGAACGCTAACTATTTGGACATAAATTATGAACTTTGTCAAAAGAAACCACATTTGTTCTGGACCTGGGATCTCTGGCAGCGCCTTCTGATGGAGATAATCAAAGGTAAGGGGATATTTAGAATGTTATTATCGATATTAGATGATGCTAATGCTAACGGAATAGCTTAGCTTAGCTTAGCATATAGCTTATTGTTGTTAGCATAGTACCCAGTTTATGCAAAATGTGATTTCCCAGTAAAGTTATTTTGAGATCTGGCCATTCGGTAGCAATTACGAGATGATAATATATTATTCTTTGAATGACAATATTATAATTTACCAATGTTTTCGAATAGTAATTCCGTGATTTGTAATGCTGGATTCACTGGGTGCATTCGAGCCGAAAAAAATTCTGAATTTCACCGCGACTGTAAATGCTGTTTTTGGATATAAATATGAACTTGATGGAACTAAAAATGCATGTATTGTATAACATAATGTCCTATGAGTGTCATCTGATGCAGATTGTCAAAGGTAAGTGCATAATTCTAGCTAGTTTTCTGTCTGTTGATGCCCTTCTTTGAATTGGCTAAACATTACACGCAGCTATTGTCAATGTACTCTCCTCACATAACCTAACTTTATGCATTCTCCGTAATGCCTCTGAAAATCGGACAGCGTGGTTAGATTTAGGAGATATATCTTTCAAATGGAGGAAAATAGTTGATTATTTGATTTTTTGAAATGATTACTCTTGCAGTTTTGAATTCCCCGCCATGGTCACATGACAATGAATCCCAATACCGGGATAAGATCGGGATAAGATCCTCAACAGGTTAACCTGTTAGGGCTAGGGGGCAGTATTTACACGGCCGGATAAAAAACGTACCCGATTTAATCTGGTTACTACTCCTGCCCAGTAACTAGAATATGCATATAATTATTGGCTTTGGATAAAAAACACCCTAAAGTTTCTAAAACTGTTTGAATGGTGTCTGTGAGTATAACAGAACTCGGACATATCGAGTGCATAGAGGAGTTCTGTATCTATAATTCTTAAAATAATTGTTATGCTTTTTGTGAACGTTTATCGTGAGTAATTTAGTAAATTGTATGCTAGTTCTGAACGTCACATGCTAATGTAAAAAGCTGGTTTTTGATATAAATATGAACTTGATTGAACAAAACATGCATGTATTGTATAACATAATGTCCTAGGGTTGTCATCTGATGAAGATCATCAAAGGTTAGTGCTGCATTTAGCTGTCTTCTGGGTTTATGTGACATTATATGCTAGCTTGAAAAATGGGTGTCTGATTATTTCTGGCTGGGTACTCTGCTGACATAATCTAATGTTTTGCTTTCGTTGTAAAGCCTTTTTGAAATCGGACAGTGTGGTTAGATTAACGAGAGTCTTGTCTTTAAAATGGTGTAAAATAGTCATATGTTTGAGAAATTGAAGTAATAGCATTTCTAAGGTATTTGAATAACGCGCCACAGGATTCCACTGGCTGTTACGTAGGTGGGACGATTTCGTCCCGCCGGCCCTAGAGAGGTTAATCTATAATTCTTTGAATAACAGTTTAATATTTTATCAACGTTTATGACGAGTATTTTTGTAAATTGTAGTACTGATTCACCAGAGGTTTTGGGGGAAATACATTTTCTGAACGTCACTCGCCAATGTAAAATGCTGTTTTTGGCTATAAATATGAACTTGATAGAACAATAAATGCATGTATTGTCTAACACAATGTCCTAGGAGTGTCATCTGATGAAGAATTTCAAAGGTTAGTGCATCATTTTAGCTGGTTTTATGCTTTTGGGGACGCCTGTCCTTGCATTGAAAATGGCTGTGTGTAATTTTTTGTCTATGTACTGTCCTAACATAATCTAACTTTATGCATTCGCCGTAAGGCCTTTTTGAAATCGGACAACATGGTTGGATTAAGGAGATGTTTATCTTTCAAATGGTGTAAAAAAGTTGATTGTTTGAGAAATTGAAATTATTAGATTTTTGCTATATTGTCAAGCAATCCCGTTACCGGAATGAGAACGGGAAGGGGGTCCCATAGAGGTTAACCTTTTCACATGTGAGTTCCAAATATCTCTAACGGTCGCCCCCGCGTGAGTTGTTTTATGCACGTGATGTCAGAATGCACTCGTTGTTCCAAAATGGGATTATTACGCAACAGGACAGTTAACAACCACTGCCTGCTAACTATCTATAGGCTATGTTTCAACTAGTCAATTTCAAATTATTTTCAAACAACAGTTTGAATTGAGGTGTGTTCCGCCTCCACATTACTTCACATAGAAGTAGCCCATTTCTGCGTTGCAGACATTTTATGTTTGAGGCTTTCCTGAGGCAGATTAACACCGCACTTCACTCATGTTTTCGCAGATCAAGTATGCATATATTTGCTCAGTCTTGCAAGAATTGGAACATTTTCTAGCTGGCGCTCGCTTTGCCTTCCTTGTTGTTTTTCTTACACATAATAACTTTGGACATCCTATCAAAGTAAGTACCTTATTTTCTGTGTATCGTGTTGTCGTTTCTACTGTAGGCGCATACAGCATGTATGTATGTATATATGTATATATATGGAGCATAATGTATTTTCAGATTTATTCACATGTTTTCAATTACTGTTTACAAATAATGCATACCGATTATTGCATATATTGTAATAGACACCTATGATGTGTGTAAAATACATTTTTGAAGGCTGTACTGATTATAATGAGCTAAGCTATTTGCCAGCTATGTGTGGCACCGTGTTTGTTGACATTACACAATGCATTCTGGATGTAACGTAATCTGTCAGACCAAATATGAGGTGAAGGAATGCTCACTCTTCTTTTGGGTAAACTTCCAGATGTGAATGAAGGGAAGTGGGTAATCGTAGTTGACACACCCCCTTCAACATGCGTACTATAAACAGACCAAACTATTATTATTATCTTTGGTTGATGCGAAGAAAAAAAAGCATGGCAGCGCGCAGAATTTACCCATCGTCGGATTACTTTCGATTTCTAGAAAATGTTTTACTCAGTTATTTTGATCAATGGTGTACTCATTCGTGATGTGATTAATTATAAATAGTAATTGCAATAAGCTAATTCATATTGTAGTTTGTCACCCGAGACGTATAAAATATGACAGCTTGTGTTATGTAAATCTTTCCTCAGTTAGCCCTAGGACAAATGTAGCCTACGTTTTTCCGGTTTGGATGATTGTGTTATGCTGTAGCTACTTCTGTGAATGTTTGAACATTCCATCCAAAAATAAACTGTTCACATTCTGGACATAACTTTGTAAGGACTGTGTTTGTGCAAAATGTTTCTGAAAAAACAGTGTGGCCAGCTCAAATGCTGATTGTTGCATCATACCGAAACTGGATGTTCTAAATAAGCATTCTAATTACACCAGTTTGATTGTGCGCTACAGGGACCACTGTATAATGATCACACCCGTGTGTTGGTACATGTGAAAAGGTTAAGCATGTCCCAGTTTAGGTGACCTAGCAGGACAAATTCAGACTTAGTGTAAGGGGCAAGGAGAGAGCTTAAAGCATTTAGGATACAGACCAGTGCTGATGGTGGCCGATAACACCCAGCAACAGTCAACAAAGAGTTTTTGAAAGTTTAACCTCACTAGGGTAGCGGGCACAATTTTCACCTCCGGATGAAAAGCGTGCCCAAAGTAAACTGCCTGCTACTCAGGCCCAGAAGCTTGGATATGCATATAATTGGTAGATTTGGATAGAAAACACTCAAAACTGTTCAAATAATGTCTGTGAGTATAACATAACTGATATGGCAGGTGAAAACCTGAGGAAAATCCATCCAGGAAGTGCCATTATTTTGAAATGGCTGTTTTTCCAATGAAAGCCTATCCACGATTTAAAGGGATAGGACCCAGATTCCGTTCCCTATGGCTTCCACTAGTTGTGAACAGTCTTTAGACATTGTTTCAGGCTTTTATTCTGAAAAATGAGGGAGAACAACCACTTTGAGTGAGTGGATAGTGGGGATGTCCCCAGAGCTGTTTTCTGCGCACGACCGAGAGTGCACCTTTCTTGAATTTATTTTATATTGACGACGCTATTGTCCGGTTGAAATATTATCGATTATTTAGGCTAAAAACAACCTGAGGATTGATTATAAACATTGTTTGACATGTTTCTACGAACTTTACCGGTACTATTTGAAATTTTCGTCTGCCTGTTGTGACTGCCTTTGAGCCATTGGATTACTGAACAAAACGCGCCAACAAAACAGAGGTTTTTGGATATCAAGAGGGACTTAATCGAACAAAACAAACATTAATTGTGTAACTGGGAGTCTTGTGAGTGCAACCATATGAAGAACAAAGGTAAGTGCTATTTATGACTTTTGTGACTAATCTACTTGGCTGGTAACTGTATGTAATGTTTTGTGTGCTGGGCGCTGTCCTGAGATAATCGCATGGTATGCTTTCGCCGTAAAGCCTTTTTGAAATCTGACACCGCGGTTGGATTAACAAGAAGTTAACTTCATTATGGTAGGGGGCACTATTTTCACCTCTGGATGAAAAGCGTGCCCAAAGTAAACTGCCTACTACTCAGGCCCAGAAGCTAGGATATGCATATAATTGGTAGATTGTGATAGAAAACACTCTGAAGTTTGCAAAACTGTTAAAATAATGTCTGTGAGTTTAACTTCTTGAGGCTACCTGGGACGTTAGCGTGCCACCTGTGGCGCACCCTATCAACAGCAGGTGCATTTCAAGAGCGGCAAATTTGAAACCGAATAAATGTACAAATTCAAATTTCTCAAACATACAACTAACTTACAGCCTTTGAAAGATAAACATCTTCTTAATCTAACCACGTTTACCGATTTCAAAAAGGTTTTACGGGGAAAGCATAAAGTTAGGTTATGTTAGGAGAGTACATTGACAATAGCTGTGTGCAATGCATTGTCGATTCAAAGACATGCGTCACCAAAACCATACAATCAGCTAAAATTATGCACTAACCTTTTACAATCTCCATCAGATGACACTCCTAGGACATTTTGTTAGACAATGCATGCATTTTTAGTTCTATCAAGTTCATATTTATATCTAAAAACAGTGTTTTACTATGGCGTTGATGTTCAGGAAATCGTTTCCCTCCAATACCGGCAGTCAAGTCATGACGACAAAATAATTAATTAATATTAGAAAACATTGCTAAAATATTATATTGTCATTCAAAGAATTATAGATTTACATCTCTTGAACGCAATGGACTTGTCAGATTTTAAATTAACCTTACTGGGAAATCACACTTTGCAATAATCTGAGCACTGCGCCAGAAAAATACGCATCGCGATACAGACTAACCGCCATGTTGGAGGAATCTAAAATCGAAAATACTATATAAATAATCCATTACCTTTGATTCTCTTCATCAGATGTCACTTCCAAAGAGTCCCAGGTCCATAACGAATGTAGTTTTGTTCAAAAAAGCTCATCATTTATGTCGAAAAACCTCCGTGTTGTAGCGCATGATCTAAGCCAGCCGGACTTCACTTCACTTCAAGAACGGAAAAAATATATTTCCGTTCGTTCAAACATGTCAAACGTTGTATCGCATAAATCATTAGGGCCTTTTTTAACCAGAACATGAATAAAATTCAAGGCGGACCATTGGGTTTTCTTTTAAAACGTTTCGGAATGAGAGTACCCACCATCAAATCGCGCGCCAGGGTGAATGATGGACCATCACGTTCCATGGCTCTTATTCGGTCAGATCTCACTGTAGAACACTCAAAACACTTTGTAAAGGCTGGGGACATCTTGTGGAAGCAATAGGAAGTGCCAGAATATAATTCACCCCCTTTGTTTTTCAATGGCATAGGCTCAAAGTCAATTCAACACATCAGGTATCCACTTCCTGTCAGAATCTGTCTCAGGGTTTTGCCTGCCAAATGAGTTCTGTTATACTCACAGACACCATTCAAACAGTTTTTGAAACTTTAGGGTGTTTTCTATCCATATATAATAAGTATATGCATATTGTAGTTACTGGGTAGGTGTAGGAGGCATTTAAAAATGGGCACATATTTTTTCAAAAATTCTCAATACTGCCCCCTAGCCCAAACAGGTTTTAACAGAACTGATATGGCAGGCGAATACCTGAGAAAAATCCATCCAGGAAGTGGGATTTTTTAATGTTTGCAGTTTTCTATTGAACGTCATTACAGTATCCATTGACTTAGGACTCAAATTGCACTTCCTATGGCTTCCACTAGATGTCAACAGTCTTTATAAATTGTTTCAGGCTTGTATTCTGAAAAATGAGGGAGTAAGACCAGTCTGAATGAGTGGACACTGCAGTGTCCCAGAGGTTTTTCAGACCGAGAGCACGCCTTTCTATTTTTCCTTTTATATTGACGAAGCTTTTGTCCGGTTGAAATGTTATTGATAATTATGACTAAAAACAACATGAGGATTGATTATAAACATCGTTTGACATGTTTCTATGAACTTTACTGATACTTTTCAGATTTTTCATCTGTCTGTTGTTATTGCCTTTGAGCCTGTGGATTACTGAACAAAACGTGTGAACAAAACAAAGGTTTTTGGATATAACGAGGGACTTTATCGAACAAAACTAACATTTATTGAGTAAATGGGAGTCTTGTGAGTGCAACCATATGAAGATCATCAAAGGTAAGTGATTAATTTTATTGCTATTTCTGACTTTTATAGCTCCTCTGCTGGTAACTGTAACTGGTAACTGGTAACTGTTTAATGATTTGTCTGCTGGGCACTGTTCTCAGATAATCACATGGTATGTTTTCACTATAAAGCCTTTTTGAAATCTGACACCGTGGTTGGATTAACAAGAAGTTAATCTTTAAACCGATGTATAACACTTCTATGTTTTATGAATTTTTATATTGAGTATTTCTGTTTTTGAATTTGGCGCTCTGCAATTTCACTGGATGTTGGCCAGGTGGGACGGCAGCGTCCCACACCCCCTAGAGAGGTTAATCTTTAAGCCGATGTATAACACTTGTATGTTTTATGAATTTTTATTATGAGTATTTCTGTTTTTGAATTTGGCGCTCTGCAATTTCACCGGATGTTGGCCAGGTGGGACGGTAGCGTCCCACACCCCCTAGAGAGGTTAATGCATAAAACCAGCAAATCAAATTGTTTGGGGACAGACTTGGTGGAAACAACCGAGCACTGAAGGTTTTCCTTGGAAAAGATTTCCACTCCACCACCTTCGGAAGATCTGTCTTGCCGAAAAGGTTATAATCAGAAAGGTTAACATCAGTGTTCAAAACACTCTTTCTTAAATGAACCCCGTCTCATTATTGACCAACACAGCTGGGTTGGAGCTATGAATACACACTTTCAATTTATCCATTTTAGGTAATAAGCTTCCAGTGTTAACTGTCAGAAAACACAGGCATTTACGAGAGCAGAAATCAGTGAAGCAGATATCAGAGCACAAGTCAGAATTGTGGCTAACAACAGTAGATGGTCCAGGCTGTACATGCACATTTCCTGATATAATCAGCAGTAGTACAATAAAGGCACCGCAGAGAACAGGGAGTGCTCTTCAGTGTTTTTATAACATTTATAACATTTGAATGTGCATTAGATGGCAACAAGATCATATTGTACAGCAATTTCATCAGGTAACATGAATAGAAATCCGGCGAGAGGTGGTTAGAATAGAATGGGAGGCCAAGAGTTCATGTAACTAATAGAGAGTCAGAGTCCCGAATGTTGGAACAAACCTAGTCTGTCACACGGTTGGGTAAACAAGCAAGTTCATAGTCAACAAAGCATGCAGGAGTCATGAGACAAATAGCATAAAGTACCAGAGAAAAATATAACGACTTGGGGCTAGCCATTGTATGTTCAGAGTCACTCGCCCCAACAGTGCGTGTATGCTGGAAGCGAGCGAGAGCTCCGGAGAGAGGGGGGAGTGTGGTGGGGTACCTGCGCCAGACAGGTGGAGACAGACCAGGCCAGACGGTGAACAGATGCCATACAACACTCCAGATGCCATACAACACTCAAACCTAGTCTGTCCCACGGTTGGGTAAACAAGCAAGTTCATAGTCAACAAAGAATGCAGGAGTCATGAGACAAATAGCATAAAGTACCAGAGAAAAATATAACGACTTGGGGCTAGCCATTGTATGTTCAGAGTCACTCGCCCCAACAGTGCGTGTATGCTGGAAGCGAGCGAGAGCTTCGGAGAGAGGGGGGAGTGTGGTGGGGGTACCTGCACCAGACAGGTGGAGACAGACCAGGCCAGACGGTGAACAGATGCCATACAGCACTCCTTCCGTGGCCTCCAACTGCTCTTAAACGTAAATAAAACTAAATGAATGTTCTTTAACCGATCGCTGCCCGCACCCTCCCGCCTGACTAGCATCACTACTCTGGACGGTTCTGACTTAGAATATGTGGACAACTACAAATACCTTGGTGTCTGGCTCGACTGTAAACTCTCCTTCCAGACTCACATTAAGCATCTTCAATCCAAAATTAAATCTTGAATCGGCTTTCTATTTCGCAACAGAGCCTCATTTACTCACGCTGCCAAACATACCCTCATAAAACTGACTATCCTACCGATCCTCGACTTCGGCAATGTCATTTACAAAATAGATTCCAACACTCTACTCAGCAAACTGGATGCAGTCTCTCACAGTGCCATCCATTTTGCCACCAAAGCCCCATATACCAGCCACCACTGCGACCTCTATGCTCTCGTTGGCTGGCCCTCGCTACATATTCATCGCCAGACCCACTGGCTCCATAGCACGTGCTCCAGCAGGTATATCTCAATGGTCATCCCCAAAGCCAACACCTCCTTTGGCCGCTTTTCCTTCCAGTTCTCTGCTGCCAACGAATAAATTGGAATGAATTGCAAAAATCCCTGAAGCTGGAGACTTATATCTCCCTCACTAACTTTGAGTATCAGCTATCTGAGCAGCTTACCGATCACTGTAGCTGTACATTTTTACATTTAGATTTTAGTCATTTAGCAGACGCTCTTATCCAGAGCGACTTACAGTAGTGAATGCATACATTTCATACAATTTCATACATTTTTTTTTCTGTGCTGGCCCCCCGTGGGAATCAAACCCACAACCCTGGCATTACAAACACCATGCTCTACCAACTGAGCTACAGGGAAGGCTGTACATAGCCCATCTGTAAATAGCCCATCCAACTACCTACCTCATCCCCATATTGTTTTTATTTACTTTTTTGCTCTTTTGCACACCGGTATTTCTACTTGCACATCATCATCTGCACATCTATCACTCCAGTGTTAATGTGCTAAATTGTAATTACTTCGCTACTATAGCCTATTTATTGCCTTGCCTCCTTACTCCATTTGCACACACTGTATATAGATTTTCTATTGTTTTATTTACTGTACTTTTGTTTATCCCATGTGTAACTCTGTGTTGTTGTGTTTTTGTCACACTGCTTTGCTTTATCTTGGCCAGGTCGCAGTTGTAAATGAGAACTAGCCTACCTGGTTAAATAAAGGTGAAATAAAATTTTAAATAAAAATTTTTTAAAAGGTGGAATCCAAGCAGCAGGCAACGAGAGTAGGTGTCACACCCACTTGGGAGAAGCTTTTTTCGGGAGGCAGATTCATTGTAGAAAATCCCAGCTAGCTAGCTAAAGTAGCTAGCAAGTCTCTGTCCGCCGTCTTTTCCACGTGGAAAAGGAGGTTGTTAGCTAGCTGTATCTTTTCAGTTTCAGCGAATGGTCCTTTACGATGTCCAAACATAGTTGTTCTTTGGCTGTTGTATTTTGGAGATTCTGAGGAGGATATCTTCTAATTTATCCAACTCTAAATTCTATCTTTTTGTAGAAGAACTCAGGAGCCCATGCTCTCTGTGTCTGTTCACTCTCTCTCATCATCTACATTTCTTAATAGGTGCATGCTTATTAGTAACTGGAATAAGCAATTTCAAAAAAGTGCAGCATCTGGTTGCTCCTCTTTAAGCAAATCCACAATGAAACAAAAGTATACACCTCACACACATGGTTATGGGCTTAAAAAAAGATATAGAGTTGAAATGTATTCAATTTTGAGTTTGGATCCCAATTTTACGCTTTACATACATCACAGAAGACTGACTGAAATATAACAAATCCTTTTGACATAGATACACCGGATTTCCGGCAGGTTTTTTTTATGTTTAGAAATTATGAAAAATATTAATAACGTTCCGTACATGAGGCCACTAGAGGGCAATTTGGTCACATGACTGCAGGAAAGGGTTTTAAAGGTTCATACACCCCCAACACCCACAGGGGTAGATGAATAGTTAAATTCAATTGTGTCTGTCCCCCTCCCACACTTTCTCTCCCTGCCAGTGTCTTCCTTGATCTCCCCCCGGTTTCTTCCTTCCACCGCTGCCTCTAACTCCCCCTGCCTCTCCCACTGCACCCCCTTCTATGTCACTTCTACTTTCCCTTCCTCTACCTTCCTCTCCCTTCATCCCCCATCCTCCTCCCTCCTCCTTCCCCAGAGTAAATAAAGAAATGAGGGATGGTAAATAAAATATCTATCAATCAAATGTATTATAAAGCCCTTTTTACATCAGCAGCCCTGATTCTCATGAACACAGCAATATGTCTATTTTGCCTGTGTGAACAGGATGTGAAATCTGACACCACTTGAAGATGTCCCTCCTACCATTCAAAACAAATGTATTTCTAAAGGCCTTTTTACATCAGCAGATGTCAAATAGTGCTTATAGAGAAACTCAGCCTAAAACCCCAAAGAGCAAGCAATGCAGAAGCATAGGGACTACAAAAAACTCCCAATAAAGGCAGGAACCTAATTTAGAAAGAAACCTAGAGGAACCAGGTTCTGAGGGGTGGCCAGTCCTCTTCTGGCTGTGCTGGTGGAGATTTTAAGACGACATGGCCATTAAGGCTAGATCGTCCTTCAAGATGTTAAAATGTTCATAGATGACCAGAAGGTACAACAGGTCAGCACCTCTGGAGTAAATGTCAGTTGGCTTTTCATAGACAAGCATTCAGAAGTCGAAACAGCAGGTGGGGTCGAGAGAGAGAAAAAAATAACAATTACAAAAACAATTGAGAGAGAAGTCATGCAGAAGAATAGCTCCTGACTTATAACTTTTTGGGTGTGTGATTGACATGATTAAAAAAATTTTTTTATATAGGTAATCAAATTGTACAAATGAAGATCAACACAGGAGGAAAAGATTGAAAGAGAGTGAGTTAAAAGACCAATCTTCATCATGCTAGCTAGCCAAATTCAAATTTGTCAGCTAGCATATGTCTAGCTCCAACTGAGTAATTAGGGTGGGGATGTCCTGCACAAAAGAGCTGAGTGCAGCCTCACTGCCCTGGACCATGACAGTGCCGTTCTGGTACATGTTTGCCGTCAGAAACCTGTTTTCCTGGTCCTTATTGCTGTCCTCAAAAATGTGGATTTGCCTTCACTTGCAGATGCCTTTCTTTGTGGTATAGCTGAAATGCCTGCTTACAGCTGTATGCCAGGCAGTAGTGTGGTCTCTGTAAAATAAAAGGTTTGTAACAGTCCTGTTTTGTGAGCATTCAGCAAACAAAGTTTCTGGTTTCTCCCTCAGAATTCTGTGTTTAAAATTGATTCTTCCCTTCTCTGATTTGATTTCTGCTCGGTATTCAAAAAAGGGGGGGGGGGTCTCTCAGTCACTCCTGCTGCAGGTGCTGCTAGCGCTGCCTCAGTGGCCAAAGCAGAAAGCAAAAAAGACAAGGATAGCACCCCAAACTCTCCCCTCACCACAGGCACCCCAACAGCAGGACTATCCTCCCCCTGCCTGCCTACAACCACCAGAGCCAAGACCACACTACCATCAGCCTGCTGAGAGACAGGCTGGCTCTGTTAGAAGTATGGGTTACTGAGCTGAAGGAGCAGCCCCCCAGCTATAGCACCTACAGCCCAAACACAGAGCTTCTACAGGACCAGATCAACCAGTGCAGTACACAGCTGAAGAACTCTGTCCAGGAGCTCAGAGTGCTTGAGGAGGTAAAGGCCACCATGAGGAGAGAGCTGGTGCAGGTAAAGAAGGAGATGGCAAAGGAGTTGTCTGTCATCAAGAGGGTGCTGCAGCACAGAGAGCAGACTGTAGAGACTCCTAGAGAGAAGCCACAGACCGTAAACGCACTAATCTGGTAAAACCCACTGAGGTGGCATCCTCATTGACTCAAATGGGAAATTCATCCAAGAGGATAAACTAATCACCCCCCACAAGGTGTGCAAAATATGGTGCCCAAAAACACAGGATGCACTCCACATCCTGTCCCAGCTTGACTTTGGCACACCAGGCCACATTATTATTCACACCAGCACCAACAACCGGCGAGAGGAGCAGGAGAGAGTAGGCAACCTGGTCAACAGAGTAGCAGAGAGGGCCTCTGAGTGCTTCCCCAACTCCCACACTACCATCTCCACTCTGCTGCCCCGCAAAGACTTTCATCCCCGTACCATTCAGAAAGTCAACGCTGATATCACCAGATGGTGTGGCCTACTCCCGAATGTGCACGTTGCTCACCACCCAGCAATCACCCCAGAGCATCTGCATGACAACTCCCACCTGGGGAAGCAGACAGTAGGGATGTTTGCCAAGTCTCTAAAGGATGTGGCACTTGGTAGACAAACACCCCATGCCGCACTGGACAGAGGACCACCCAGAGACCCCTACCAGACCACTGCACCACCAAGGAGCCCCAGGCCCCTTCAACGCCCCACCAGACCCAGCGCACCCCACAGGCCCCACCCACCACCAGAGCATCACCATCGGCTTAGCCAGACTACTACCCCGCACCAGACCACCACCTCTACCAGACCAGGGAGGAAGCCCCACGGCCCAGACCTGGCTCCACTCCACAGGGCCCAACAGCAGGACCAGCGCAGCTACGCGGAGGTCATCAGAGGACAAGAGAACACTGTAGGATTGAGTGAGATTAAACAGCTCCTCCAATAGATCTGCACTAAACACACACACACACACACACATTGTACTAAAAGTTTACTTGTTCAATGAATAGGAATATTTATATGTATAACAGAAAAAATCAGTTAGCATGTGGAACATTCAGGGCCTAAACTCATCAACCTTTGGACTGAAGAGTTTAGCACTGGAGTTCAACAAAAATCTTAAAGATGTTGACGTCATCGTTCTGCGGGAGACATGGTGTAAGGCTGACATTGTCACTCACTGTCCCACAGGCTAGAGAGAGGTAATTGTGCCATCACAGAAACACAATTCTGTCAAGAGGCAGAGACTCTGGAGGACTGATGATTTGGTACAAATCCGAACTACAAAATCTAATTGACCCCCTCAAAATTGGTAAATATCACATTTGGTTAAAACTGAAAAAATAACTTGTACTGACAGAAAAAGATGTGTTCCTTTGCACAATATATATCCCCCCTCAGAATCCCCATATTACTCAGAGGAGATCTTCCTCACCCTTGAGGAAGAGACGTGCCATTTCCAGACCCAGGGAAATGTGCTCATCTGTGGGGACACAAATGGGCGCACAGGAACACTACCTGATCTAACGACCACACGAGGGTACAGCTTTATTACAGGCCATACTGTTTCTAACTGCCTTAATCTCCCCCATAGAAACAAGTGACAGCACCATTAACAAAAACGGAAGATACCTGTTGCAGCTCTGTAGAAGCCTGGGTCTGTACTTTGTCAGTGGTAGGTTATGGGGGGACTCTTTGGGGAGATTCACCTACTGCTCACCTCTTGGCCACAGTACAGTAGACCGTATGATTACAGACATTGACCCTTTCTCTCTCAGCTCATTCACTGTCAAGCCACTAACACCTCTGTCTGATCACAGCAAAATTACGTTGTTCCTCAAAAGAACAGACATGGGAACAACCATACATTCACAGCCCAGTAAGCTGTACAACATCATAAATTCACACAGATGGGCCCAAACCAGCACAGAAGAATACCAGAAATCAACCTGTAACCAAAATATCCAAAAACTCTTAGATAACTTTCTGTATACCACATTCACTCACAGTAAAGAAGGCATCAATCTAGCAGTAAAAAACATCAACTATATATTCAGGCAAACGGCAAAAGAAGCACAATTGAAATTGATAAAAAATAAAACAAAGAAAACCACAGATGACAACTGGTTTGATGCAGATTGTAAAATTATAAGGAAAAAACTTAGAACACTATCCAACCAAAAGTACAGAGACCCAAATAATGGTGAATTACGCCTTCATTACTGTGAGACTTTAAAACTCTATAAACATACACTCAGAACCAAAAAAGCACAGTACAACAGCAAGCAGCTGACACTATGAGGAGTCCATAAACACAAACAACTTCTGGCAAAACTGGAAGAAAAAAACTCGAAACAAGAGGAATTTGCAATACAAAATGGTGACATATGGACAACCCATTTTAAAATACTCTACAACACCGTTCAAATTGACACAAATGCAGAACAACGCCAAATTCATGAGAAGTTGAATGCATTAGAAAAAGCTCTCAAGGGCAATCAAAATCCATTGGACTCAACAATTACTGACCAGGAGCTCTATAAGAAACTTCAGGCCCTCAAATTTAAAAAAGCAGCAGACCTGATGGCATCCTAAATGAGATGCTCAAATTCACTAGTGCAAAATTTCAATTGGCTATATTGAAACTGTTTAATTTGATCATGAGTGTAGGTTATTTCCCTGACATCTGGAATCAAGAACTCATAACCCCAATCTTTAAGAACAGAGTCAAATTTGACCCTAACAACTACAGAGGCATTTGTGTGAACAGTAACCTGGGGAAGGTTTTCTGTAGTATTATACATTTAAGAGTTCTAAACGTCCTTAATAAGCACAATGTCTTGAGTAAAATCCAAATTGGATTTATACCAAAACATCGCACAACTGATCATATTTACACCATACACACCCTGATAGATAAATATGTCCACCAAAATAATACCAAAATATAAGTTTTTGAAAGTGGTGTAGGGGGTAAAACATATGACATAATTAAATCAATGTACAGTATACTGGCAATACATGCAGCATTAAAACTGGCAAGAAAATAAAATAATTATTTAACCCTCTGCGGGGCCTTCGCCAGGGTTGCAATCTGAGCCCTGCACTCTTCAATACTTACATCAAAGAATTGGCCACTCTTCTAGAAAAATCCTCAGCCCCTGGTGTTAGTCTCCACCATTCAGAGGTTAAATGCCTACTCTTCGCAAATGACCTATACCTGCTGTCACCCACAGCACATGGCCTACGGCAGAGCCTGGATCTGCTAGAGCAGTACTGCCAGACGTGGGCTAAAACTAATTGAATGTGTCATTGAACCAATTGCACTTTATGACAGCGAGGTGTGGGGTCCACTTGCAAAACAAGATTTCATCAAATGGGACAAACACCCCATTGAAACCCTGCATGCAGAGTTCTGTAAGATTATCTTACATGTCCAGAGGAAAACTACAAACAATGCATGCAGGGCAGAATTAGGCCAATATCCACTAATAATAAAAACTCAAAAAAGAGACATTTAGTTTTGGAAACATTTAAAATACAGTGACCCCTTCTCATATCATTACCAAGCCCTCCAATGCCAAGAGCTGAGCAAAGAAAAGAGTCCCCTCATCCAGCTGGTCCTGGGGCTGAGTTCAGAAACGTGTTCTACTAACACACTGAAGCCTCAGGACCAGAACATCCAATCAATCAGAATAAACCAAATTACAACACAGTCAAAACAAAACTACATCGCTTATTGGGAAACACAAGCATAAAGCAAAATGCAGTGCTATCTGGCCCTAAATCGACAGTACACCGTGGCTAACTATTTGACCATGGTTACTGATCAAAACCTTAGAAAACCTTAACAAAGTACAGGCTCAGTGAGCACAGCCTTGCCATTGAGAAGGGTAGACACAGCAAAACCTTGCTCCCTGTAGAGGAAACCACTGCACAACAGCAGAACCTGAGACAGAGCTGCATTTCCTGACAAAATGTCAAAAATATAAAACAATTAGAGTGTCATTTCCCCAAATTTGAAACCCTTATTCAAGGTTTCAAAGACCTCTCTGATGAGAGTAGGCTACCCGTCCTGTTGGGGGAGGAAGCAGAGAGCTGTGGGTTGGCAGCGCAGAACATTGCTGCCTGCCATAAGATGAGGGACAGTGTCTGACAGACCAATCAACCTGCACATGTCCTCTACTGTATGCTTATTTTTATTGTTCAATGTATGTTTATTTTGACCCTTGGTTATTGTTGTTACTGTTGTCCCGTTGACAATTTTAATTCTTATTATTTTCATATTGTAAATATCCAAAGTAAGCTTTCTGAATTTGTACATTGTTACATCATGCCAATAAAGCACATTTTGAGAGAGAGAGAGTTCAGGTCTGGGGTGAGGTAGCAGGTCTGGTGAACAGGTCAGGGTTCCCTAGCCGCAGGCAGAACAGCAGAAACTGTATCAGCAGCACGACCAGGTTGACTGGGGATGAGCCAGGAGCCAGGAGTCGCCAGGCCAAGCAGTCCTGAGGCATGGTCATAGGGCTCAGGTTCTCCAGGAGGGGAGACAGAGAGAGCGAAAGAGAGAGAGAAGGGAGAATTAGAGGGAGCATACTTAAAACCACACAGGACACCAGAAATACACCAGATAGGACAGACTGACCCTAGCCCCCCGGCACATAGACTATTGCAACATAGATACTGGGGATTGAGACAGGGGAGGTTGGGGGACATTGTGGCACCGTCCGACGATACCCCTGGACAGGGCCTACCAGGCAGGATATAACCCCACCCACTTTGCCAAAGTACAGCCCCCACACCACCAGAGGGATATCAACAGACCACCAACTTACTACCCTGATACAAGAGTATACCCCATGAAGATCTTCTCACCACACAAGCCCGAAGGTGTGCAAGACGTGACAGAAAGATGATGTCACTGACCCACTCATGTCAAGTATAGTGAAAAAAAGCCTTGCAAGTGGCGATGCACCCCTCCTAGGAACAGTATGGGAGAGCACTATCAAGTCAGTGACCCTGTAAGCCGAAGGGAAGCACAGGAAGGGTGGTTCGTCACTCCAGTGCCTTGCCGTTCACCTTCGCACCCCTAGGCCGGACTACACTCAATCATAGGACGTACTGAAGAGATGAGTCTTCAGTAAAGAATAAAAGGCTGAGACAGAGTCTGCGTCTCTCACAAGGATCGGCAGACCCTTCCATTACATTTTACCTCTATAGGAGAAAGCCCTGCCTCCAGCGGTTTGCTTTGAAATTCTAGGCACAATAAGCAGGCCTGCGTCTTGTGAACGTAGCAGACGTGTAGGTACAGTGCATTCGGAAAGTATTCAGACCCCTTGACTTTTACAACATTTTGTTACTTTACAGCCTTATTCTAAAATGTATTAAGTTGTTTTTTTTCCTCATCAATCTACACAAAATACCCCATAATGACAAAGCAAAAACAGTTTTTTAGAAATGTTTGCTAATTTATGTATATTTTTAAACAGAAATACCTTATTTACATAAGTATTTAAACCCTTTACCATGAGACTCGAAATTGAGCTCAGGTGCGTCCTGTTTCCATTGATCATCCTTGAGATGTTTCTACAACTTGATTGGAGTCCACCTGTGGTAAATTCAATTGATTGGACATGATTTGGAAAGGCACACACCTGTCTATATAAGGTCCCACAGTTGACAGTGCATGCTAGAGCAAAAACCAAGCCATGAGGTCGAAGGAATTGTCCTTTAAGCTCCGAGACAGTATTGTGTCGAGGCACAGATCTGGGGAAGGGTACCAAAAAATGTCTGCAGCATTGAAGGTCCCTAAGAACACAGTGGCCTCCATTATTCTTAAATTGAAGAAGTTTGGAAGTACCAAGACTCTTCCTAGAGCTAAGTTTTGGTCAGGGAGGTGACGAAGAACCTGATGTTCAATCTGACAGAGCTCCAGAGTTCCTCTGTGGAGATGGGAGAACCTTGCAGAAGGACATACTGTACCATTTCTACAGCACTCCACCAATCAGGCCATTATGGTAGAGTGGACAGACGGAAGCCACTCCTCAGTAAAAGGCACATGACAGCCTGCTTGGAGTTTGCCAAAAGGCACCAAAAGAATCTCAGACAATGAGAAACAAGAGTCTCTGGTCTGATGAAACCAAGATTTAACTCTTTGGCCTAAATGCCAAGTGTCACGTCTGGAGGAAACCTGGCACCATCCTCTCTTTCGCTTTTTCGGTCTCTCCTCTGGTGGTGGCAGCATCATGCTGTGGGAGTGTTTTTCAGCGGCAGCGGCAGGGACTGGGAGGCTAGTCAGGATCGAGGCAAAGATGAATGGAGCAAAGTATAGAGAGATCCTTGATGAAAACCTGCTCTAGAGCGCTCAGGTCCTCAGACTGGGGTAACGGTTCACCGTCCAACAGGACAACGATCCTAAGCACAAAGCCAAGATAACGCAGGAGAGGCTTCGGGAGAAATCTCTGAATGTCCTTGAGTGGCCCAGCCAGAGCCTGGACTTGAACCCGATCAAACATCTCTGGAGAGACCTGAAAATATCTGTGCAGCGACGCTCCCCATCCAACCTGACAGAGCTTGAGTGGATCTGCAGAGAAGAATGGGATACACTCCCCTAATACAGGTCTGCCAAGCTTGTAGTGTCATACCCAAGATGAACCGATGCTGTAATCGCTGCCAAAGGTGCTTCAACAAAGTATTGAGCAAAGGGTCTGAATACTTATTTAAATATAATAGCTCAGTTTTTTTATTTTGATAAATTAGCAAACATTTCAAAAAAAAGTTTTTGCTTTGTCATTATGGGGAATTATGTGTAGATTGATGAGGGAAAAAACAATACTTTCCGAGGGCACTGTATTCTGAAGTATTTTGACGAAAAAGTGGTATCTCTCTCTCTCTCTCTCTCTCTCTCTTTCTAATTCTCTCTCTCTCTCTCTCTCTCTCTCTCTCTCTCTCTCTCTCTTTCTAATTCTCTCTCTCTCTCTCTCTCTCTCTCTTTCTAATTCTCTCTCTCTCGCTCTCTCTCTTTCTAATTCTCTCTCCCCACCCACACGCCTTCTCCTGTCTGTCAGCTAGCATTACGATATCTGAACGTCAGAGAAAAAGCATAAATTTTTGGAAATTATTTTGTGGACAGATGCAGTCTTCTTTATTTTCTTTTTCACCTGATATTGAAAGTTTTTACATTTAAGTGGAGTAAAAATAGATGGATAGGGGAGCGGCTAAATTAATAGAGTAAATTGTGTTTCCAACTCCAGTTCTATGATTGCAGGTCTTGTTATTATCTTCCTGCTTTGATTTCTGTGTTTTGTCATTTTTATATTTTCCTGATAGATCTGGTGGTAGAACTATTGCCGACGTGTCCTGAAGTTATGATACTTTAAAACTCTGTGTCAAGACTGTCGGTGAATCTCAAAAGTATTTTCCCCACCTTCTCTGTCCTCCATCCTTCCTGGTATTCTCAAGCTCCCTCACCTTAGACCTGAATACTACACCAGCTCCGATGCTCGTCGGATATGGCAGGGCAACAAACTGGGCAGTGACACGAGCCTACCAGATGAGCTAAAAAAACTTCTAAGCTCGCTTCGAGGCAAGTAACACTGAAACATGCATGAGAGTATCAGCTGTTCCGGACGACAGTGTAATCACTCTCTCCGCAGCTGATGTGAGTAAGACCTTTAAACAGGTCAACATTCACAAGGCTATCAGGGCCAGATGGATTATCAGGATGTGTACTCTGAGCATACACTGACCAACTTGCAAGTGTCTTCACTGACATGTTCAACCTTTCCCTGTCTGAGTCTGTAATACCAACATGTTTCAAGCAGACCACCATAGTCCCTGTGCCCAAGAACACAAAGGCAACCTGCCTAAATGACTACAGACCCGTAGCACTCACATCTGTAGCCATGAAGTGCTTTGAAAGGCTGGTAATGGCTCACATCAACACCATTATCCCAGAAACCCTAGACCCACTCCAATTTGCATACCGCCCAAACAGATCCACAGATGATGCAATCTCTATTGCACTCCACACTGCCCTTTCCCACTTGGACAATAGGAACACCTATGTGAGAATGCTATTCATTGACTACAGCTCAGCGTTCAACACCATAGTACCTCAAAGCTCATCACTAAGCTAAGGAACCTGGGACTAAACACCTCCCTCTGCAACTGGATCCTGGACTTCCTGATGGGCCGCCCCCAGGTGGTGAGGGTAGGTAGCAACACATCTGCCACGCTGATCCTCAACACTGGAGCTCCCCAGGGGTGCGTGCTCAGTCCCCTCCTGTACTCCCTGTTCACCCACGACTGCATGGCCAGGCACGACTCCAACACCATCATTAAGTTTGCTGATGACACAACAGTGGTAGGCCTGATCACCGACAACGATGAGACAGCCTATAGGGAGGAGGTCAGAGACCTGGCCGGGTGGTGCCAGAATAACAACCTATCGCTCAACGTAACCAAGACTAAGGAGATGATTGTGGACTACAGGAAAAGGAGCACCGAGCACGTCCCCATTCTCATCGACAGGGCTGTAGTGGAGCAGGTTGACAGCTTCAAATTCATTGGTGTCCACATTAACAACAAATTAGAATGGTCCAAACACATCAAGACAGTCGTGAAGAGGGCACGACAAAGCCTATTCCCCCTCAGGAAACTAAAATTATTTGGAATGGGTCCTGAGATCCTCAAAAGGTTCTACAACTGCAACATCGAGAGCATCCTGACTGGTTGCATCACTGCCTGGTACGGCAATTGCTCGGCCTCCGACCGGAAGGCACTTCAGAGGGTAGTGCGTATGGCCCAGTACATCACTGGGGCAAAGCTGCCTGCCATCCAGGACCTCTACACCAGGCGGTGTCAGAGAAAGGCCCTGAAAATTGTCAAAGACCCCAGCCACCCCAGTCATAGACAGTTCTCTCTACTACCGCATGGTATCGGAGTGCCAAGTCTAGGACAAAAAGGCTTCTCAACAGTTTTTACCCCCAAGCCATAAGACTCCTGAACAGGTAACCAAATGGTTATCCGGACTATTTGCATTGTGTGCCCCCCCCCTGCTACTCTCTGTTTATCTTATATGCATAGTCACTTTAACTATACATTCATGTACATACTACCTCAATTGTCCCGACCAACCAGTGTTCCCGCACATTGGCTAACTGGGCTATCTGCATTGTGTCCCACCACCCACCAACCCCTCTTTTTACGCTACTGCTACTCTCTGTTCATCATATATGCATAGTCACTTTAACTATACCCACATGTACATACTACCTCAATAAGCCTGACTGACCGATGTCTGTATATAGCCTTGCTACTCTTATTTTCAAATGTCTATTCTATTTACTGTTGTTTTATTTCTTTACTTACCTACACACACACCTTTTTTTTCTCACTATTGGTTAGAGCCTGTAAGTAAGCATTTCACTGTAAGGTCTACACCTGTTGTATTCGGCGCACGTGACAAATAAACTTTGATTTGATTTGAATGCAGTGGTGAGTATTAAAACTGTCACCAGTGATAAAACAAATGGCACTATGGTAAACAGCATCCAAAAGGTTTAAGAGTAGTGGCTACTGAAATCTTATAAATAAGGAAAGGGAAAGGGAGATACCTAGGCAGTTGTACAACTGAATACATTCAAATGAAATGTGTCTTCCGCATTTAACCCAACCCCTCTGAATCAAAGAGGTGCGGGGGGCTGCCTTAATCGACATCCGCGTCACAGGTGCCCTGGGAACAGTGGGTTAACTGCCTTGCTCAGGAGCAGAACGACAGATATTTACCTTGTCAGCTCTGGGATTCGTTCCAGCAAATGGTATCGATCATTTGGATTTCAACTTGTCTCTTTAACATTTTAATTGTTTCCCCCACCAATAGGTCTCACTATGATATGATATGTGTGTTGTCATGGTGAGCATAACACCTGTGCTGTAGAAACCAAGCTAATTACCCCATATGGGATCTGGCCTAGCCACTCAATCCACACTGCTTATTGTATTGTTACACATCAGTGGTGGTGATACACTCTTAGAAATAAAGTTGCTAAGTAGAACCATGTAGGGTTCTTCGGTTTGTCCTGATAGAACGCTTTGCAAAGGGGGTTCCCCTATCTAGAACTCTCTACATAAGGTTATTCATAGAACCCCCTGTAAATGGGTCTTTCTATAAACTAGGATACTAATGAGCATTTGTTGGAGTGGACAAATGTTTGGAGCTGTTACGAAGTCATTATTAATAACAGATTTTTTTATGTGAACATTAACATATGAAGGGGGAACATATATACACTCAATATAAATCATGACTTGAATCAAAAACCTATATTTAAACCCTTTCCCATGCTTAGAGTCTTCATAGATTTGGCAATAATCGTGTGACATTAAAACATGACCTTTATTTCCTTACATTTATAATACTGATTGTTCTTATATCATATACTAAGTATTTAGCAATTGAATTTTCATGGGCACACATATCCAAAATAATATATGTGATTGCAAAATCCAATGCATCAAACAGAAAGAGTAACTTTAATATAATGAATAAAACTGAGACTGTCACTTCAAAGTTCTTCAATAATTACGCAAATTAGTTGTTTCGATGCACGTTTAGTCTAGCTGTCGAGTTAAGTGTGGATATCATCGCTCAACATCAGCTGATTCAGGAATCAATTTTCTGAATGACAGTAAAGTGATAAAGAGCTTGTGTGATACTGCACATGAATTAACAACAGCCAAAGTGCAGGAATTAATGTTAGTCTCGAGGATTGACAGAACATTTTGGTTTCTATGTTGTTACAGCGGTCAAGATAATTTGCCTACTTCGTGGACACCATTAAATCAAGATTCCTGAAGTAAGATTATGGTCAGTGTACATTTTGATTGCTTGTTTTCCAAGTTCAAACGACGCAATCGGGAACGTGAAAATGGCATGTTTATTCATTTTTTTTATAGAAATGATAAATAAATAAAAAGTTGCTTGATATTCTGTTTTTGCATATAAAACCAAAACAACTGCTTGATATTTTGACGTTCAAATGTGGGCGGGGTTAAATGTGGAATGCCTGGTCAAATGCACAGCCAACACTTCCTGTACATTCAAAGTAGGTCATCCTTCTAACTCTATTAGTCCATTATATATTAATGAATTGATCAATAGCTGTCCATACCATGTCACAGTGCCAAGATAAGATAAGATTTCTCAATTTAGAGTGATTTATTCATTAACTGCTGTTACTGTAAATGTTTAGCTGACTGATATATCCTAGCTACCTAGCTAACCATTGTATTATTTTTAAAATATGCTATACAGCCAAAACAACAGTATCTATTGCTAGACTAGGGATATGCACTAAGTGACGTTAGTCATTGGTTGCACATCTAACTAGCTGGAATGAAGCAATGGTGTGAATAGTATACATATATCCTTTCACTGTTTACAGCACGTCTCCAGCTACACAGACCTGTCTGATCAGCCTGATGGGGTGCAGTGGGTTTGTCCAGCTTACACCTGTGCAAATCTGTGTGTGTATAGCAATGGAATTAAACATCCAACTAACGCATCAAGTGTTGTGCTGTAGGTCCACCACACACCCGAAGGGTTGTGGAGTCCCATCAAAAAACAACTTCTAGCCCTACCCCTAGACACTTGTGGAGATCTGAGAGAATTGGACAGGTGTAAGCAATACCGCCAAAAATCCACCAAGGCTATCAGGGGGTAAAGTGGAGCTCTCCCTATATCACAACCCATCAATCATTCTCAGATCTCCACAAGTGTCTAGACTCTGGGCAGTAGGGACTAGGGGTTGTTTCTGGACAGGCCATGGGCATTATGGTACTGTAGCTCAGTCAGTCAGTCAGTTTGGCACTGTCAAAAATGTTAATAGCTGTGAAATACTTGCATTCCTCTGTCCTTCGGAGAATCTCAATTGCATTTCCTTGATTCGTCGCATCCTCTCTCCTCATTTTATCCTCAAAGCTCATTGGATGAGAAGGTCAGAGGTCCCCCTGTCTCACCTTCTTATCCATTGGGTTTTGAGAAGAAGGCGAACAGAGAGGACGTGAGAAATTAAGGAAATGCAATTGCGATTCTCCCCTTGTTTCCTCCATTCCTCACATCCCTCTCAAAACACATTGGGGACAGGAGGGAAGATTTCTCCCCTCAGGCTTCAATGCACTTTTGGGGAGAGGCAAGGAGTGTAGGAAACAAGGACAAAGGAAACAAGAATGCATGTGTGTGTGTGCATGTGTGTGACACGCACATACAGACACACAATTAAAAAATACTGTATATAAACTATAAAAAAATACAGAAATGCTGTTGTTTATCTTTGTCCTTCTTCTGCAATGTTTAGCATGGGTATGTAGGATAGAGAAGTTGACTAAAGCACAAACAGACCTGGCTACTTGGCATGTCAAAGAAACATACACCGCTCATGTTTTATGTGACATTTTGAATGACATGTAGATTTTTTGATGTTGCTCGGAGTTATGGTCTCATTGTGCCTATCTAGACTCTTATTCCTATAACTACACATGTGAAGCTGCAAGAAAATCATATTTATGTGTATTTCAAACCATTTAGAAATGTTGACCGTGATGTCACACATTGGCCCCTTTATTTATGGAAAGACCTAAATGGTTCGTGAGAGCTTTCTATAAATGGTTATGCATAGAACACTCTATGAAGGGTTCTACCAAGAACATTTTTATCTTCTAAAGCCATCAAACTCAATTCTGGACCTCGGAGCCAGTTCAACTGCTTTTTTTATTGTTCCACTCTAATCAGTGACTGATTTAGACCTGGGACACCAGGTGTATGCAATTAATTATCAGTTGAGTTGAATATCCCTGCAAAGGTTCTTCCTATAACTCTCCATGAAGGGTTCTACCAGCCTTATTAGCCTTTAAAATTAAACTCTTTATGACAATTCATTACTTATATCATAAGGCCTTTCTTTGAGGGCTTAGTTAAACCATAACAGTGGCGTCAAGAAACTCCTAGTTTACAGACCATATCAGGCCTGCAGTTCAGATTACGCTGGCTTGAAAAGTGATGTGAAATTCCTATTGCCAGAGTAAGGATGGCCAACGATTGGAACTTTTAATCACCCACAACCTGCATTCAGAATGACTACAAGGGTAGTGAATATTGACTAATGGGACTACCTAAATTATCTCAACTAGGACAACCATCTCAGTAGGTGGTGCAATTAGTACAACTACTAACAGATTGGATTAGTTAATAAAAATGTATGTTATTTATCTTTGTGTAGCATAAGATAATGATGGGCGTGGTTTTGAGTGTTTTACTCCACACAGAGTAAAAATGTCACCATCAGACTCAACTCTGGTTATTAGCACCAACACGGGTTTATTTTACACCACTGAGTGTTGAATTTAACTCCTGAATCCACACTTGGGAATACCAGACACATGCATAAATATTCTCATATACAGTTTAAAACATTCTCACACCTATCTTTTTAAACGGATCACATTACACAAACTCCTGAAGTTAAAGTTTAAACACTGAGGTAAACATTTATGTTCAGGCATAATTTTAAAGAAATAAAATAAAACATCTATAAAAAAGATTATTCAGATTCAGAAGGGTTCTATGTAGAATCTTTCTTGCCTTCCATACTGTGTACTTTTCACTAAACGGTACGTGATAAATAGTATGCGACGATGAGTAAATAGTATGCAGTTTAAGTACGTAGTACACTAGTATGGGTATTCGGACAAGCCACTGATCATAGGTGTGTAACAGAGTCTGCTTTCCTATTGCTTTAATCTGATTGCTTTTCAGATTGTACATAAGGGTGCAATAGAATTGTGTGCTTTAAAAAGAAAACGGCCCATTTAGTTTTAGCTATTTTAATGAGAGAGTTGGTACAATATTAGCATGTGATGACTGTCAATGGATCTATGGCTAGTTGGGATTTTATAACTGACATAAAGTGGTGCTCTCTCTCTCTCTCTCTCCTCTCATTGATGTTTTACCTTCCTTTTCCAACCGTTCCATTCATCTCTCCTTACAGTATTTCTGCTCCCACTCACAATCTGTGTTTCTCCTCATTCAACCTCACTGTTGTCAGTAAATGTCCCTGGCTATACATGTCCACCTTTCCAGCATACATGCTCTCTTTTTATATTTTCCAGACACCACATTTGTGTTCTTGCTCATATCATGTGTCCCTACAATAATACATTTGAGAAGAAGCCACAGTAGCCACAGGCTGTTTTCACTGCACGTTTAATAAGAAAGCCCTATGGGTAGTGCACTGCATAGGAAATAGAGTGCCATTTGGAATGCTACCAGTCTCTGGGACAGACTGATGTGTCCTACTTCTTTGTGTGTGTGTGTGTGTGTGTGTGTGTGTGTGTGTGTGTGTGTGTGTGTGTGTGTGTGTGTGTGTGTGTGTGTGTGTGTGTGTGTGTGTGTATCTATAAGCAGGGGGAGCAGAGACAGATATTGAGGAATGTACACTGAATACACGATTACACACACACAACTTAAACTTGTCGCTTGGCTGCGTTGTGCATTTGAATTGCTAATGGTGATTATGGATGAATTTGCATTGCTAATATTGCTATTATTGACAGGAAAAGATTTATTGAGGTTGTGCTTAGTTTCCTCCCCTCTGATGGTAAAGTATAATGTGACTGATATTATGTGTTCACTGTAAAACATTTCTTGTCAAATTTACAGTAACTTACTGGCAGCAATTGGAAAAGAAAGGAAAGGAGGATACCTAGTCAGTTGTACAACTGAATGCATTCAACTGAAATGTGTCTTCCGCATTTAACCCAACCCCTCTGAATCAGAGAGGTGCAGGGGGCTGCCATAATAGACACCAAGTCTTCGGCCCACGGGGAACAGTGGGTTAACTGCCTTGCTCAGGGGCAGAACGCCATATTTTTACCTTGTCAGCTCGGGGATTCAATTCAGCAACCTTTCTGTTACTGGCCCAATGCTCTAAGCACTAGGCTACCTGCCCAGTATGTTACTGGAATTTATTTTTCAGTACATCTACTGTGATCCATTTAACGTAAATCCATTTTACAGTGCCACATTTACAGTATATTACTGGAATTACCCATGCAGCAATATATTACTCAGTGTTCATTGCAATTTAGCATTTTTACATTTTGGACATTTAGCGGGCGCTCTTGTCCTTAGCAACTTACAGTCAGTGCATTCAACCTTGCCTGTCCTGACTCTGAGCCCGCCTTCCTTTCCACTCTGCCTGACCCTGAGCCTGCCTGCCAACCTGTACCTTGGCCCCACCTCTGGATTGTTGACCTCTGCCTACCCTGTGCTTGCCTGCCGTCCGGTACTGTTGCCCCACCTCTGTTTTACTGACCCCTGCCTGCCTTGACCTGTCTATTGCCTGCCCATTGTTGGAATATTAAAACATTGTCAATTCGGCATGTCTGCATCTGGGTCTTACCTTGATTTCTGATACTATTAAACTGTAACGTAACAAAAAAGTCTACAGTGTTTCACTGTAATCACAAAGGATTAGAGCAAGCAGGTTGGCTGTTGCATATTACTGATTACTAGGTGTTTTATATCACTTGCAATTCTAGAAGCTTAAACAAAGGTTTCTAAACTGGCTATGGTTACAGGGCAAAACAGATCAAATAAACATTGGTAAATATTCAACCAGTAAAAGTTTCAAAACCCGCAATCACTCTGATCTGTTCCCTATATACATGTAATTGTATCCGTCGTATGAAGTGGACCAAAATGCAGCGGGTTGAGTGCTCATCTTAACGTTTATTAGAGACATGAAATAACAAAATAAAAAAAAACAAACGACAGCTAACAGTTCTGCAGACTTAACATGCACGAATACAACTTCCCACAAAGGGACAGGTGAAAACAGGCTACCTAAGTATGACTCTCAATCAGCAACAACGATGTACAGCTGTTCCTGATTGAGAACAGGCCAACACAAAGAAATACACAACATAGATAGAACCTAGAATACGACACATAGAACATAACCCAAAAACCCCGGAATACTCAAACCAAACACCCCTCTACATAAACACACACCCCGAAACACATAAACCAAATACCCCCCTGCCACGTCCTGACCAAACTACAATAACAAATGACCCCTTTACTGGTCAGAACGTGACAGTAATTATTAGGGAACTACTACCACATATCACTTAAATTGGTGCATGACTCTCACTAACGGGTAAAACATATATAGCCACTTACAATCATGACTTAAAATATGTTAAAGAGACAGCAATTATTTCTCCTACCACAATATTTATTCACAATGTACCATAATTTGCAGTCTGCTGAAGTAAATATATAGCAAAATAGTACTTTGTTGTTGAATTGTATGCAAATAATATCAGCACAAGCTAATAGAGAATATTTAATTATATATTACACCATACCAAGCAGCTAACTTCGAAGCAGTGTGCCGATGCGTGTATCACTTTATCAGAAGCACATTATCAATGACGTCTGAAGCTTTGTTTGATCATGTGCTTCTTTAAAACATGTGTTGCAGAATGCGATATCTCACTGATTTTGCTGTGGTTCCAGTAATTTCTTCAATTCCAAGTTGACTTCAAACACTGACCTCTACTGGACACCGTACTTACAAATATAATTAGGATTTTGTACAAGTAGTTACACCTGACTGGTAGGTAGCTTAGCAGGTTGAGTAGGGAACATTCAGGAATGTGAGAGTATGAGGTCAAATCCCATTGAAGACATGCTATTTATATTTTTTTTATGTGAAACCACACTTTTTGCAATATTGAAATAATTTGTTTTCTTTTGTATAGTATACGTTTCTTTCTTAAGCATCCTAAATACTGCCATAGATTAATTCGTTTTTTTAAATAGTAAACTTAAAAGGCAAAAAAAACAGATGTAAAGATGCGAACCTGGTTTTCTAACTGATTATAGGCTGTTAAAGCCAACAACTTACCACTACACTAGAGATATGATGAAACAGTGGAGATAAAAAACATATATCGGATAATCACATGCTGCTATTTATTGCTGACCAGCAGATGTCACTAATGTGCATTATGA
The DNA here is from genome assembly GCF_901001165.1 of Salmo trutta. Classification (NCBI taxonomy): domain Eukaryota; kingdom Metazoa; phylum Chordata; class Actinopteri; order Salmoniformes; family Salmonidae; genus Salmo; species Salmo trutta. Next base: position 36,613,134 of record NC_042960.1, on the reverse strand, counting down.
ACAAATAATGAAGCTATGTGTAATGAACCGTTTTACACGTCTCGGTTTCCCATCCCTAATACCAACACATTTGTGTTTTCTATCACTTGCAATTCAGGCCTTAACAAAAACTTCTAAACTGATAGTGACTACAGGGCGAAAACAGATAAAACGGACATGGCTAGCCACTCAACTATTAAAGCTACATTTATTTGGTTATGTAACAAGGTTTGTTAAAGGGTTAAGGCTTGCTGCAAGTCTGATCTGTCACCTACATAAACACAATTGAGGAACCACTACCACATAAATTAGTACAACATTCTCACTAACAGGTGCAACAACTATAGCCTCTTACAAGAAACGTCTCAAAACATGTTAATGAGTTAAAATACCACACACCGACCAGAGTTCAAAAGGGTTTTTACACTCCAAAAATGCAGTATTTGTACTGTATTCTGAATTACAGTAAATTAGTGGCAACAATTGGCCAGTAAGTTACCGTATAATTTCAGGTTAAGGTTTGCAGAATTCTTGAAGTACATTATATTAGGGTACTCTGAGGGGGTTCAGCATTTTAACTCACGGATGCAACAAATATAGCCTCTTACAAGGTACGTCTTAAAATATGTTAATGACACAGAGACTCTTTCCCCAACATTTTCCCCCAATCCACCATGATTAATACTGTAAAACAAATTTGCGGTCTTTTACTGAACATTCTACAGTGTTTTCCTGTTGAAATTACAGAAAGGTCTTACAGTGTGCTGTAAAACAAATGTATGATATTTTACTGTGCAACTTTGGTAATCTACTGTATTCAGTTGATTAATACAGTAAGTTACTTATAAAAATACAAAAAAAGCTAACAGTGTGCATTTGTGTATGTGTGTTTGTGCATGTATGTTTATGACAGAGAGAAGCAGATATAAGGTATCCCACTGGCTGTGGAGAAATAGTGTTTATTCAAGATCAGTGTGATAATGGTGGGCTCATACGAGTGAACCAGTCTTACATACACATACTTAAATTCACTTACTGTAGTGTAAGTCAATTTGTATAAAAGCAAATGCTAAGTGCAATATATTTATATTACATGAACATACTGTACCTCACTAATCAATGTGTACAGCCAGTCAGACTAAGCACAGACTAAAACCCTTTCCCGTGTCTCTAAATCTCAACCCACACTCTACTCTCGCTCCCTCCCATCACTTGCATGTCCCTGATGAGTAGTGGCAGCAGACAGAGCAACCCTATCATGTAGGGTGACACACATTAAGACAGAGGGTAAGAATAATAATGGCCCATTAGAGTGTTGTGTGGTGGAGAAAGGTGGGTGGTCTACAACGGCCCCTAAATGAGTGGTGTGACCTCAGCAGTCCTGTACAATTAGCCTACCCATCTATCCTTACACACACTCAAACACACACATACACAAAGAAGAAGAAGAAGAGAGTGAGAGCACAGGAAGAAATAGAGATGAATGAGATGAATACAATAAAGAGAGAGAGAGATCTAAAGTAAAACAACAAGGAAAGAGTGAAGAGAGCGAGATTGGCTAGATTGATGTGCAGTAAAACAAATTGGTTAACGCAGCAGTCAGGTTTGTTCCACCAAGATAAGGCTGACCTTATGGATTGGCAGACCTTATGGAATTCACTGCTAACTTCTCTGCTGCTTTACTCAGAAAACACACACAAACTATCAGGAATTACAAAGGGAAACCCATCATTGAGCTGCCCAGTGGCGCAAGCCTACCAGACAAGCTAAATGCATTCTATGCTCGCTTCGAGGCAAGCAGCACTGAACCAAGCATTAGAGCACCAGCTGTTCTATACAATTGTGTGATCTCACTCTCTGTAGCCGATATGAATAAGATCTTTAAACAGATTAAAATTCGCAAGGTCAGACGGAATACCAGGATGCGTACATCAGAGCATGCGCTGACCAGCTTTCAAGTGTCTTTACTGACATTTCCATCCTATTCCTGACCCAGTCAGTAATACCAACTTGTTTCAAGCGGACCACCAAAGTCCCCGTGCCCAAGAACGGCAAGGTAACCTGCCTAAATGACTATCGCACCGTAGCACTCACATCTATAGCCATGAAAGGCCTTGAAAGGATGGTCATGGCTCACATTAACCTGTCTGGGCTAGGGGGCAGTATTTGCACGGCCGGATAAAAAATGTACCCGATTTAAACTGGTTAACAAGAATATGCATATAATTAGTCGATTTGGATAGAAAACACTCTAAAGTTTCTAAAACTGTTTGAATGGTGTCTGTGAGTATAACAGAACTCATATGGCAGGCTAAAACCTGAGAAGATTCCATACAGGAAGTGCCCTGTCTGACAATTTGTTGTCCTTCTGTTGCATCTCTATCAAAAATACAGCATCTGTGCTGTAACGTGACATTTTCTAAGGCTTCCGTTGGCTCTCTAAAGCCGCCAGAAAGTGGAATGGGGTGTCTGCTGTCTCTGGGCAAAGAACAGCAGCAGAATTTGTAAGTGGCCTGCCTGGGGACAGTGAGACTGAGATGCGCAGTCACGAGACAACTCCATTTTTTTCTTTCAGCCTTTGAATGAATACAACGTTGCCCGGTTGGAATATTATCGCTATTTTACAAAAAAATAGCATAAAAATAGATTTTAAACGGTGGGTATGCTAGTTCTGAACATCACATGCTAATGTAAAAAGCTGTTTTTTGACATAAATATGAACTTGATTGAACAAAACATGCATGTATTGTACAACATAATGTCCTAGGAGTGTCATCTGATGAAGATCATCAAAGGTTAGTGCTGCATTTAGCTGTGGTTTTGGTTTTTGTGACATATATGCTTGCTTTGAAAATGGCTGTGTGATTATTTTTGGGAGGGTACTCTCCTGACATAATCTAATATTTTGCTTTCGCTGTAAAGCGTTTTTGAAATCGGACAATGTGGTTAGATTAACGAGAGTCTTGTCTTTAAAATGGTGTAAAATAGTCATATGTTTGAGAAATTGAAGTTATAGCATTTTTGAGGTATTTGTATTTCGTGCCACGCGATTCCATTGTCTGTTGACTAGCCCAGGGAGGTTAACACCTTTATCCCAGACACACTGGATGCACTCCAATTTGCATACCTCCCCATATGTTCCACAGATGACGCAATCTCTATTGCACTCCATACTGACGTCACCAACCTGAACGAAAATAATACATATGTAAGAATGCTGTTAATTGACTACAGCTCAGCATTCAACATCATAGTCCCATCCAAGTTTAACATCAAGCTCAGGACCCTAAGACTGAAGACCTCCCTCTGCAACTGGATCCTGGACTTCCTGACAGGGCACCCCCAGGCAGTGAAGGTAGGCAACAACACATCCGCCATGCTAACCCTCAACACGGGGCCCCTCAAGGGTGCGTGCCTAGTCCCCTCCTACTCCCTGTTCACTCACGACTGTGGCTGCGCACGACTCCAACACCACCATCAAGTTTGCTGACAACACGACAGTGATAGGACTGGTTAAAAGTTAATTTGTGGAATTTCTTTCCTTCTTAATGTGTTTCAGCCGATCAGTTGTGTTGTGACAAGGTAGGGGTTGTATACAGAAGATAGCCCTATTTGGTAAAAGACCAAATCCATATTATGGCAAAAACAGCTCAAATAAGCAATGGGAAACAACAGTCCATCAATACTTTAAGACATTAAGGTCAGTAAATCTGGAAAATTTGAAGAACTTTGAAAGTTTCTTCAAGTGCAGTAGCAAAACTATCAAGCGCTATGATGAAACTGGCTCTCATGAGGACTGCAACAGGAAAGGAAGACCCAGAGTTACCTCTGCTGCAGAGGATAAGTTCATTAGAGTTACCAGCCTCCAAAATTGCAGCCTAAATAAATGCTTCACAGAGTTCAAGTAACAGACACATCAACATCAACTGTTCGGAGGAGACTGCGTGAATCTGGCCTTCATGGTCGAAATGCTGCAAAGAAACCACTACTAAAGGAAACCAATAATAAGAAGATACTTGTTTGGGCCAAGAAAAATGAGCAGTGGGCATTAGACCAGTGGAAATCTGTCCTTTGGTCTGATGAGTCCAAATTGGAGATGGTTGGTTCCAAACACCGTGTCTTTGTGAGACGCAGAGTAGGTGAACGGATGATCTCTGCATGTGTGGTTCCCACCGTGAAGCATGGAGGGGAAGGTGGGATGGTGTGGGGTTGCTTTGCTGGTGACACTGTCAGTGATTTATCTAGAAATCAAGGCACACTTTACCAGCATGGCTACCACAGCATTCTGCAGCAATACGCCATCCCATCTGGTTTGCTCTTAGTGGGACTATCATTTATTTTTCAACAGGACAATGACCCAACACACATCCATGCTGTGTAAGGCTATTTGACCAAAAAGGAGAGTGATGGAGTGCTGCATCAGATGACCTGGCCTCCACAATCACCCGACCTTAACCAAATTGAGATGTTTGGGATGAGTTGGGCCGCAGAGGGAAGCAAAAGCAGCCAACAAGTGCTCAGTATGCAGTATGGAAATCTTTCAAGATTGTTGCAAAAGCATTAGCTGGTTGATAGAATGCAAAGAGTGTGCAAAACTTCCATCAAGGCAAGGGGTGGCTACTTTGATGAATCTCAAATCAAAAATGTTTTCATTTGTTTAACACTTTTTTGGTTACTACATGATTCCATATGTGTATTTTCATAGTTTTGACGTCTTCACTATTATTCTACAATGTAGAATATAGTAAAAATACAGAATACCCTGGAATGATTTGCTATGTCCAAACTTTTGACTGGTACTGTAAATAGGACACGTGACATCCTGGCAACTTTGATAAAAAAACACTTTATGTCGGAGCTGTCTCGGGATGGCTATACATATTCATGGCATGAGGCTAGTTTCATAGCATCCCTCTACTGAATAAATGCAGTTGACGTCAACAACCCTCATCATATATTCAAAAAAGGATTACAATTATGAGATGTACCTACTGTAGCAGAAAGGATAGGGAGGAGCTAGACAGCCCGCCGTGCCGCTTTATGGACATCTACTCCCGTTGTTAGGGCGAAGAGTCAGTATATCCATCAACTTTGCTATAGTGGAGCAGGTCGAGAGCTTCAAGTTCCTCTGTGTTCACATCACAAAAAAATGAACATGGTCCACAAACACCCACACAGTTGTGAAGAGGGACGATGGAATACTATGGAATACTGAAGTATAATTACAAGCATTTCATAAGTGTCAAAGGCTTTTATTATTATTTATTTGGCATAAGAAACTAGCTCCCTGGTATACAGAAAATACCTGAGCTCTGAAGCAAGCTTCCAGAAAATTGGAACGAAATGGCACCACACCAAACTGGAAGTCTTCCGACTAGCTGGGAAAGTTATCGAAGAGCCCTCACATGCAGTATCGAAGAGCCCTCACTGCTGCTCGATCATCTTACTTTTCCAAACTAATTGAGGAAAATAAGAACAATCCGAAATTTATTTTTGATACTGTCGCAAAGCTAACTAAAAAGCAGCATTCCCCAAGAGAGGATGGCTTTCACTTCAGCAGTAATAAATTCATGAACTTCTCTGAGGAGATCATGATCATTAGAAAGCAAATTATGGACGCCTCTTGGGGCTAGGGGGCAGTATTGAGAATTTTGAAAAAAATATGTGCCCATTTTTAACTGCCTCCTACACCAACTCAGAAGCTAGGATATGCATATTATTAACAGATTTGGATAGAAAACACTCTGAATTTTCTAAAACTGTTTGAATGGTGTCTGTAAGTATAACAGAACTCATATGGCAGTCAAAACCCTGAGACAAATTCTAACAGGAAGTGGATATCTGATGTGTTGAATTACTTTTAAGCCTATGCCATTGAAACACACAGGGACTTATTAATCATTGAGCACTTCCTACGCCATCCACTAGATGTCAACAGTCTTTACAAAGTGGTTTGAGTCTTCTCCGGTGAAAACTGACCCAAAGAGAGGCTTGGAATGTTGGTCATAAGCGGATGGCCTATACTACTCTGGCGCGCGAGTGCATGTTTGGGTACTCTCGTTCCAATACGTTTTAAAAGAGAATGCAATCGTCCGCCTTGAATATTATTGAAGTTCTGATTGAAAAAGGCCCTAATGATTTATGCTATACAACGTTTGACATGTTTGAACGAACGTAAATATTTTTTTTCCCCTCTTTGGTGAAGACAAGTCCGGCGGGCAACGTTCATGTTTTTGAGTAGCCTACAGGACGCGCTAACAACACGGAGCTTTTTGGACATAAATGATGAGCTTTTTCGAACAAAACTACATTTGTTAAGTACCTGGGATTCCTGGAAGTGCCTTCTGATGAAGATAATCAAAGGTAAGGGAATATTTACATAGTATTTTTTATTTTAGATCTCTCCAACATGGCGCCTAGTCTGTATCGCCAAGCCTATTTTTCTGAGCGCAGTACTCAGATTATTGCAAAGTGTGATTTCCCAGTAAAGTTATTTTTAAATCTGGCAATACGGTTGCGTTCACGAGATGTTAATCTATAATTCTTTGAATGACAATATAATATTTTACCAATGGTTTCGAATAGTAATTATTTAATTTGTTGTGCTGATTGACTGGCGGTATTGGAGGGAAAATATTTTCTCAACATCAACGCCATTGTAAAATGCTGTTTTTGGATATAAATATGAACTTGATAGAACAAAAAATGCATGTATTGTATAACATAATGTCCTAGGAGTGTCATCTGATGAAGATTCTCAAAGGTTAGTGCATAAATTTAGCTGGTTTTCTGCTTTTGGTGACGCCTGTCTTTGCATTGACAAAACATTACACACAGCTATTTTCAATGTACTGTCCTAACATAATCTAACTTTATGCTTTCGCCGTAAAGCCTTTTTGAAATCGGACAACGTGGTTAGATTAAGGAGATGTTTATCTTTCAAAGGGTGTAAGATAGTTGTATGTTTGAGAAATTTGAATCATGACATTTAATTGTTTTCAAATTTGGCGCCCTTGATATTTCACCTGCTGTTGATAGGGTGTACCAGGGGTGGGACGCTTGCACAATGATGAAAATAATCATGGCCTCTAAACCTTCAAGCTGCATACTGGACCCTATTCCAACTAAACTACTGAAAGAACTGCTTCCTGTGCTTGGCCCTCCTATGTTGAACATAATTAACGGCTCTCTATCCACCGGATGTGTACCAAACTCACTAAAAGTGGCAGTAATAAAGCCTCTCTTGAAAAAGCCAAACCTTCACCCAGAAAATCTAAAAAAAGTATCGGCCTATATCGAATCTCCCATTCCTCTCAAAAAATGTTGAAAAAGCTGTTGTAAATGACCTTTTAATGTGAGTCTGGAAGGAGAGTTCAGTCTAACCAGACACGTAGGTATTTGAAGTTGTCTACGTATTCTAAGTCAGAGCCGTCCAGAGTAGTGATGCTGGACGGACGGGCAGGTGCGGGCAGTGATCGATTGAATATCATGCATTTAGTTTTACTTGCATTTAAGAGCAGTTGGAGGCCACGGAAGGAGAGTTATACGGCATTGAAGCTCGTCTGGAGGTTAGTTAAGCATCTCCAATCCAAAATTACATCTAGAATTGGCTTCCTATATCGCAACAAAGCATCCTTCACTCATGCTGCCAAACATACCCTTGTAAAACTGACCATCCTACCGATCCTCGACTTCGGCGATGTCATCTATAAAATAGCCTCCAACACTCTACTCAACAAATTGGATGCAGTCTATCACAGTGCCATCCGTTTTGTCACTAAAGCCCCATACACTACCCACCACTGCGACCTGTACGCTCTCGTTGGTTGGCCCTCGCTTCATACTCGTCGCCAAACCCACTGGCTACAGGTTATCTACAAGTCTCTGCTAGGTAAAGCCCGGCCTTATCTCAGCTCACTGGTCACCATAGCAGCACCCACTCGTAGCACGCGCTCCAGCAGGTATATCTCACTGGTCACCCCCAAAGCCAATTCCTCCTTTGGTCGCCTTTCCTTCCAGTTCTCTGCTGCCAATGACTGGAACGAACTGCAAAAATCACTGAAGCTTGAGACACATATCTCCCTCACTAGCTTTAAGCACCAGCTGTCAGAGCAGCTCACAGATCACTGCACCTGTACATAGCCCATCTGTAAACAGCCCATCTATCTACCTCATTCCCATTCTGTATTTATTTATTTATTATCTTGCTTCTTTGCACCCCAGTATCTATACTTTCTCATTCATCTTCTGCACATCCACCATTCCAGTGTTTAATTGCTATATTGTAATTACTTCGCCACCATGGCCTATTTACTACCTTAACTCCCTTAGCTTACCTCATTTGCACTCACTGTATATAGACTTTGTTTTCTTTTTTTCTACTGTATTATTGACTGTATCATTTGTTTATTCCATGTGTAACTCTGTTGTTGTATGTGTCAAATAGCTATGCTTTATCTTGGCCAGGTCGCAGTTGCAAATGAGAACTTGTTCTCAACTAGCCTACCTGGTTAAATAAAGGTGAAAATTAAAAAAATAAAATAAAATTAGAGGAGTACCATCATTGACCTCCAGGATTTGGGCATCCAGGTGTGTCTGCTCGATCCTCGGTTGTCCTTCCTCCCCTCTGCAGACCAAGTTCCAGTGCCAGCATCCTCCCAGTACCAGACCACCAGACGAGGCGTGGAGGAGGGATCAAAGATCAGACCTTCACCCAGAGAGAGCAGGCCACAGGGAAGTACCACCATTGACCTTTGGGTCCAGTGCTCCCTTGTGTGTCTACTTGCTCCTTAATTTGCACTTCCTCTACTCTAAAGACCCATATCCCATCCAAGCATCTGCACCAGCCCCAGGTCCCGGTTCCTGGTACTTGGTTCCTGTTTTTCCCCCCAGTTTCAGCCGTGGTCACAACACCAGCATGACTTCCAGTCCCGGCCCCAACACCAGCACCAACCCAGTTTTATCCCAGCCCCAACTACAGCAACTGCCACCTCCATCCAAAAACTGCCAGCCCAGACCCCACTCCTTCCCCTCCCACAACACAAAGACACAAACACATTGTGGACTGAATGACTGACGGACTGATAGATTGATGGACTGATTCTCCCAATTCTTTTTTTTTATTGATCGATTTTGTTTTGCTTTTGTTTGATTAGAGGACAATTTGGTTTGCCTAATTTGAATTGATTGCTTATTGATTTAAATCGATTATTATTTTGAAAATAATTATTTAATTTGAACTTGTGATGTTTTACCTGTAAAGAATTTTGAAAAATCTAACATTAAAATGACCTGTTATCATTCAAATTAAACTCTTTATGACAATACATTACATATCTCAAAAGGCCTTTTTTGAGGCTTAGTTTTAGACTTATACAGTTGCCTGAAACTCATTGTTCCATTTACATTTTTACATTTTACATTTTAGTCATTTAGCTGGCGCTCTTATCCAGAGCGACTTACAGTAGTGAATGCATACATTTAATTTCATGCATTTACAAAAAAATGTATAATTATACTGTTATTTAACCAAAATATTGCCATTGGGCCCCCCGGTGTAACTTCTAAACTGCTTGCTGTACTCTGTACTACATTATTGTACTGGGTTAATTGAGGCATTAGTTCTAAACGCTAGCTATGTTGACTATGACGTTAGCTAATATGGTGACAACGATGTAGGCTGTGTATAGCGGTTAGCAGTTGATGTATGAAGGTTTGGCTCGTAAATGTTTTTTTTGCTTGGTCACAGACAGCTGTTGTATTGTGCACTGAAGTCCACAAGTGAAGGGAAAAGGTGAGAGGAGGAGAGAGCATAGATGTGAGAAGGAATTATACAACAAGCAAATGACCATGCTGTTTGTATGTGGCTGCTATAAAAATGAACTGTGTTTGCAGTGATCAGGGTTTTATTCATTCCCCCAATTCTGTCAAAATGTTTTTTAAACGGAAGCAAACGAAACATACCTGCATTTGACCAATATAAACTTTTGTTTGCAACTGTTGGATTGATGATTACACCCTAGATCAGCTAGATTCAGGTAAAAGTTTGCAAGGCAGTATTGAATGTGTCAATGTCTGTCACATTGATTACTAAACATTTTCTCTCGACCTGTCTCCATCAAAATCTGTCTGTTTAAGCTAGACACCACATCTGCCGATATTGCCCTTCCGCATCTGCGGTGAAAGGTGGCAGAGCTAGAGCGGTGTTTGTCAAACCATGAGATATACTGAAAATCGGTCTTCTCATGAAAACGAAAACCTCTTTAAACACACATTCATTAATACAATTAAATATGGGGAAAATGTATGATTGAGAGGTGAGCACAGTTACCATGATGACATAATCCTGTGGTTGAAATTTCACCCTCAAAACAGTTGATTACTTTTTTCAAATGTAATGTATTAGTGGGTTGCCACTATTTGGCGCAATCTATAATAATAAGTGAGAACGCCCGAGGATGAAATAGTCTTGCTAGCTACTACTTTGTACCTGCAGGAATGTTTACCTAGGGCAACAACAGGAAACGCAGTGACATTGGTAGTGATGTGGGAAAGCTGAATTTCCCAACTTCTCCAATTCCTCTGTGCCAAACTGACGTGGTACAGGTGCTGTTAAGCTGGAGCATTTGAAAATTGCGGGAGGCGACGTGGATGTCAAGAGAGACTACTTCATCCCTGAGTCTTAACCCTGACTCACAGCATCTCTTGACTCTGATGGACATTTCTGTTGTATTTCATAGCTCAAGCACCTTCCTTTCTCACCACTCTCTACAGAAGTAGGAGAGGAGAACTCCAAGACTCATCTTCTATCCATCCGTCTATCACTGACTGTCCCTGAGTCTTAAGGGTTAATAACTGTAACAATAGGCATTCTGGCCATTGTGTTAAACTATTTTATCCTGCAGGCAAAAAGCTTACTGCAGTGTTTATTCCCTCCCTGTATGGCCATTGTTCTGAGCTGCCCCTGTCTTGTCTTACAGTCATGTAGCTTAAGTGCTGTTGCTCACTGTCTCCCTGGCCAATCTGCTTAACTTGTGTAAACCATGTTCCAGCAGAGCCCTATAAGTGGATTGTCAGTGGTAGTGGTGCCCAGAGGTCCAGCCTCTCAGAAAAACCTATACATTTAGCTACAGATTAAATCGAACTCAACAAGGTGAGCTCAGACTGCAGACATGTTATGAGGATGATCAGGATGGGTGGAATTAGTGAGTGAGAGAGAGAGAGATTAGCATACCCTATATATGCAAAAGTACAGACTGGAATATGATTTGGGATTCATCCAATGGCATTAAGGAGTATACCACCTAAGTCACTGGCTTCATCAATAAGTGCATCGACAACATCATCCCCACATTGACCGAATGTACATATCCCAACCAGAAGCCATGGATTAAAGGCAACATTCACATCGAGCTAAAGGCTAGAGCTGAAGCTTTCAAGGAGCGGGACACTAATTAACCTCTCTGGGCTAGGTGGGACGTTTGCATCCCACCCTAGTCAACAGCCAGTGGAATCCCGTGGCGCGATATTCAAATACCTTTAGAAATGCTATTACTTCAATTTCTGAAACATATGACTATTTTACACCATTTTAAAGACAAGACTCTCGTTAATCTAACCACACTGTCCGATTTCAAAAAGGCTTTACAACGAAAGCAAAACATTAGATTATGTCAGCAGAGAACCCAGCCAGAAATAATCAGACACCCATTTTTCAAGCTAGCATATAATGTCACAAAAACCAAAACCACAGCTAAATGCAGCACTAACCTTTGATGATCTTCATCAGATGACAATCCTAGGACATTATGTTATACAATACATGCATGTTTTGTTCAATCAACTTCATATTTATATCAAAAAACAGCTTTTTACATTAGCATGTGACTAGCATTCCCACCGAACACTTCCGGTGAATTTACTAAATTACTCACGATAAACGTTCACAAAAAACATAAAAATTATTTTAAGAATTATAGATACAGAACTCCTTTATGCAATTGCGGTGTCCGATTTTAAAATAGCTTTTCGGTGAAAGCACATTTTGCAATATTCTGAGTAGGCAGGCTAGCTATTTTGACACCCACCAAGTTTGGTACTCACCAAACTCAGATTTACTATAAGAAAAATTGGATTACCTTTGCTGTTCTTTGTCAGAATGCACTCCCAGGACTTCTACTTCAATAACAAATATTGGTTTAGTTCCAAATAATCCATAGTTATATCCAAATAGCGGCGTTTTGTTTGTGCGTTCAAGACACTATCCGAAGGGTAAAGAAGGGTGACGCGCCCGGCGCGTTTCGTGACAAAAAAATTCAAAATATTCCATTACCGTACTTCGAAGCATGTCAAACGCTGTTTAAAATCAATTTTTATGCAATTTTTCTCGTAAAAAAGCGATAATATTCCGACCGGAGTCGTTGTTTTCGTTCAAAGACTGAAAATGTAAACATGGAGTCGTCTCGTGCACGCGCGCCCACCGTCTCATTGTTCTCAGATCGACCACTTACCAAATGCGCTACTGTTTTTCAGCCATGGCCTGCAAAGTCATCATTCAACGTTCTGGCACCTTCTGAGAGCGTATGGGAGCGTTAGAAAATGTCACGTTACAGCAGAGATCCTTTGTTTTGGATAGAGATGGCAAAGAAGGCCAAGAAATGGTCAGAGAGGGCGCTTCCTGTTTGGAATCTTCTCAGGTTTTGGCCTGCCAAATGAGTTCTGTTATACTCACAGACACCATTCAAACAGTCAAACAATCATATGCATATTCAAACAATTATATGCATATTCTAGTTACTGGGCAGGAGTAGTAACCAGATTAAATCGGGTACGTTTTTTATCCGGCCGTGCAAATACTGCCCCCTATCCCCAACAGGTTATTAACGGAGCAAAGTACAGAGAGATCCTTGAAGAAGACCTGGTACAGAGCGCTCAGGACCTCAGACTGGGGCGAAGGTTCACCTTCCAACAGGACAACAACCCTAAGCACACAGCCAAGACAATGCAGGAATGGCTTCGGGACAAGTCTCTGAATGTCCTTGAGTGGCCCAGCCAGAGCCCGGACTTGAACCCGATTGAACATCTCTGGAGAGATCTGAAAATATCTGTGCAGCGACTCTCCCCATCCAACCTGATAGAGCTTGAGAGGATCTGCAGAGAAGAATGGGAGAATGGGAGACACTTCCCAAATATAGATGCTCCAAGCTTGTAGCGTCATGCCCAAGAAGACTAAAGGCTGTAATCGCTGCAAAAGGTTCAACCAAAAACTAAGTAAAGTGTCTGAATACTTATGTAATCTATTTCAGTTTTAAATTTCTTTATAAATTAGCAAAAAGTTATAATAACCTGTTTTTGACATTATCCAGATTGATGAAGGAAAAAATATATTTAAAGAATTTTACAATAAGACTGTAACGTAACAAAATGTTGAACAAGTGAAGGGGTCTGAATAGTTTCTGAATTCACTAGTTATTGTTATTTTATTGTGATACTTTTTTAAACTTTAGTTTATTTAATAAATATTTTCTTAACTATATTTTCTTAAAACTGCATTGTTGGTTAAAACCTGT